>NC_088350.1:20060000-20360000 GCF_036884655.1 Musa acuminata AAA Group
TGCGTGAATTTTAAAATAGGTCAATAAGTCTAATAATTATAATAATACTATATTAAGTCTAACTAATAATACTAGTCATAATGGTTGTATATCATTAGTGTCACACTTCCTTCTATATACCATAATATTTTTAGCCTTTCTTAATATAATCCAAAATGACCCCTATAATTTATCTTGTTAAAATAATTATGACATCACATTCAATCATAATATGTACATATATAATTGTGAACAAGATAGCAGAAACAAATAACTTTAAGTATGTAAGCAAGAATATCAATTATAGTATCCACTACATGCATCACCATATCAATTTTATTATTTGATATGAATGAGACATCTTATATTATTATTTGATATGTCTCATTCATATAAAATAATAAAGGAGTATCAACTTATATCTTCTCTATATCAAAATTGAATTTTGAGATTTACACTCCTACTGATTTGTTATTTTATAAAAATCTTACATTACCATATTTAATTATTCTCATTAGAGCAATAAGATAAGTATCCCTTTAAACTTTTCTAAATAGATAATAAAATATTCAAAAATAATTATTAAATCTAATTTCTTTTTATATGAGTTGAAGATCCTTATCTCTATAGGATAATCTCAAATATGTAAATATCTTAAGTTATGTTTTATATCATTTCATAACTTAAAAGAAGTTATGTAATTTACTTACTAGGAAACACTATTCAAGAAATACATAGTTGTCCTTGAAGCTTCTTCTCACATTTATTTGGGTATAAAAGAATAATTTATCATGCTTCTAACCATATCTTTAAAGATATGATTATATCTTTCAGCAATCATATTCTACTGTAACACATCTGGTAAATCATATACCTTATTTTTTTAAGAATCTAGCAAAAGAATTATAATTATAATTGGGTTCATTATAAATATCATATAATTCATCATCCTTGTTAGATATGATGATCTTGAGTTTTTTATATAATTGTCTATCGATTTCATTTATGTATACTTCAAGAATATGAATGGTAATACACTTTATATAAATTAGATATATATAATCATATCTCAATAGGTTATTTATATGATGATAAAATGTCTCTCTTTAATGAGACAAAAGCATAAGTGACCCACAAATATAAACATAATCTCAATAAATTTATAAAACTATATTTCATTTCAATATTTAATTATAGGACCATTGTAAACTTAAGATTCATATTAATTCTGTATAGACTATTATACAGAATTCAAAGGCTAATTTTTATTGAATCACAGTAAGTTTACAATCACTAAAAATGAAAATAATATTCTAACAATTCTAGGTAAAGAACTCAAATTCCTAGAATTATAAGAACACAATATGGATCCTCAAGATCTATCAATTGAATCATCTTTAGATGTGGGCGATAAATACAAACTAATATCGCTTTCATTTTAAGATGATTCCCTATAATAATGAATATCTCATTCTCTTTTGGTTTTATCCTCCTTCATTTTTCTTTTATTTTAATGAATATCTATTATTGGTAACATGTGTTGAAGCATTAAATTAATCCATCAAGTATTAGAAAAATAATTTTTGTAATATTTGATTTGAACCATATAAAGGATATATTTATACCTTTTTCATTTCAAATCAAATCTTATAGTTTTTTTTTCACATAACTTCTTTAAATTAATACTTTATTGTGAAGATATTCTTTTATGAATTTATATAATAATTATAAACTCAAGTGACTTATATTTCATCTTTATTTTAGTGTTACCTAGTCCTTGGATAGTACTCAAAATATTATGAGTCTTGAGCTTACAATTTTATTATTTATATTGAGGATATAATCTTGAATTCCTTAAATTCTATGCGTCAACTAATGACTTATCAGAAAATTTAAATTGATCCTTAGATGTTCTTATGCACTAGTTGTAAAGTCTAAGTATTATAAAATTGAGTCTTTCATATATTTCTTAATCAGTCACCTCAATTATTTATTCTACAGAACTTTCAGTAATTAAGTTTATATTCTATTCAATTAATCTGATCAAAGTCACACTTACTCAATACAACTTGCATATGCTCAAACCATTTATTTCAAAAAGTATAAGGACATTTACAAAAATACAATTAAGGAAGTACCACTGTAATAATATAACATAAATGCTTTAAGTTTCCAAAATATGATGAATTATTGATATCATCTATATTTAACCTTTGGGTGAAATATTGACATATCTAGTGTTCACTCAAGATCATTTATGAAGAATTGATACCATTCTTGTGGAATAATATTGTTACCTTTCGGTATACAACCCTAAAATATAGGAATATCCAAAATAGTATAATCCAACCCCATCACATAACTATTTGAAATAGATTCTTCTTTGGGATTATCTAAATCTCCTAATTATATATGTCATCGTGAATATTATTATTTTATTTTATTGGTCTAGGTCGCTTTGGTGATTGTAGGACCAATACAAAAAGATAAAATATAATCTAAAATATCTCATGAATGATAAGAACTTTATTGTAATTCGTATCTTAAGTCTCTTATCCCAATCTACTTTGGTAGCTACTAGTCAGATAAAACTTAGGAAGATAAATTACAAATAATATTCATTAAATTTTTTTTATCATGATTCATGTTGCTATTATGAATATTATTTTATTTAATATCATTTAGAACTAATTTCATAATATATTTTATAAATTATTGGTCTAGGTCACTTTAATGACTGTAGGACCAATACAAAAATATAAAATATAATTTAAAATATCTTATAAATGATAAGGTCTTTATTTGTATTCATATCTCATAAGTCTACCATCCCAAGCTACTTTGACAGCTATCAGTCAAATAAAACTTATGGAGATAAATTATAAATAATATTCATAATTTTTTTTATCTTGATTCATACTGAAGGAGTTCAATAATAGAATAACAATCATAATAATTATTGAACATTAATCAGCAAAAAAAAACTTATATGATAATCATGATAACATATAAATCATGCCTTCATGTGAAAAATAAATATTATTCCATAATTTTAAAAATATATACATGTGAATAACTAAATGAATATCCAAGAATAATAATTAGATTTTATTTATTACATGTAAAGATATAATCAATAAGTCATATGAGAAAACTATAAAAGTAAACCGTAATTTATAGTTTTATTAATAAAAACATTAAATCTAATCAAACAACCAAAAATATAATGATGATCAAATTCAATCACAATTATAATAAATCATATTTATAAATTTTATAATTGATAATATAAATTATAATTCTCAATTTCATAAGGGTAAAACTATAAATATGTTGATAGGACATAAATTAGAATTACGAAATTTATAAATGGTAGAACTATAATTTGGCAAAACCTAACCTCGACGGCAAAACTATAAATATGTCAAAAGAATTAAAGGATATTAATAAAATACAGAAGGGCAAAGTTATAATTTGACCAAAGGGCAACCCTAGGGCAAAACTATAATTTTGCCTAAAAATTGATCTGTAGTGCCGCACGCACAAACATTGCTGCCAGTGCGTGGCTCACGCGGGGCTGCTTCTGCTCGCGTGTGGCCACTATGGTTGCGGCGCTACCTGCATGGGGCTTCCTCTACCCGCATGCGATCGTTGCGACGGTTCCTGCCGTGCGTGGTCACCGCCTAGCCGCGCGCGACTGCCGCCAGTGCGCGGTTGCCACGCCGCAGTGTTGCCTCTGCCAGCGTGTAGTTGTCGTGATGCACGGTTGTAGGGTGGTACACGACCCTTCAACGACTTTCAATGTTCACAATTAGCAATAGAGCAAAACATATCAATAATATACAACGAATCATTCATGCATCATAAACAAAAATAATAAATATAATATATTTGATCTCAAGAACCTAAGCTCTAATACTAATTGTTAGCATAAAATCTATAATCATGCTATCTGTAATGCAGAAAAACTTTTATACCAAGATTGAAATCAAATAAATGTTAGGATCAAGTCGGCACTAAGAGGGGGGTGAATTAGTGCAGCGATAAAAACGTCGATTTAAAAATTTTATTTCGATTAAATCCGATATTCGACAAAACCTGTATAGGTAATATGTTTAACTTGAAAGTGTATGGAAGTATAGTGAAAGTAAAGTTGTTTATAGTAAAGGTAAATTGCACAAAAGAAATGCAAACCAGATTTTTATAGTGGTTCGGTCGTTGTGACCTACATCCACTCCATCGATTCCCCTTCTATCGAGGCTATCAGTATCCACTAACGATCTTCCTTCAATGGAAAAAAATCAACTACCCTTATAACTCGATTCTCCTTTTGACAGGTTCAGGAGAGAACATTTACAACCCCTTTTTACAAGCTTCCCTCACACTCTCCCTTAGAATGGTCTCTAAACTTTATGAGGAGGGACTCTACACTTTATAAGGGTTTTCAACTTTAGAAATATAGAGTTTTTATTCACCTTTCTTCTTGCTCTATGTCGGAATAGCTGGGGTATTTATAGACCCGAAATAGCTTCAAAACTTGGAGCCAAAATTCAAATCCTCGAGATTTCGGGGTACGGGCGGTACCGTCGCCTGCACTGGGTGGTACCATCGCCTAGTCTAGCAGTATCACTGCCTAGAAGACCATGTCTAGGCGGTACCATCGCCCAGATTAGCGGTACCACCGCCTGACACAGTTTCCGAGACTACATCACGACGATTTCACCTGTTGGGTCATTGTTTAGGCCTTTTTCACTTGGCCCAACACAGTCCAAACTTGGGCCCAATTGGCTAGTAAGTCTAGGTTTCTGTTAGAACCCTTGTAGATTCTAAACTTAAGGTTCATCTCTTTAGGGGATCGGCCTCCTTGGAACTCTATAGGGGTTCCTCCCTCCAAGTTGTAGCTCATTGGCTGCAGAAAAGATTCATATATTGCTTAGCAAAAGAGAATGAATACATGGCTATTTATATGGCTTCTAAACCCTAATTCCTAATAGGATTCCTACTTAAGACTCCTACTTCTAACCAACTCCTAATATGACTCCTACTCAAGACTCCTATTCCTTTACAACTCCTAATTCTTCTCTAAGAAACAGCCTCCTAACCCTAGCTGGTATCTTCACCTCTTTAATAGGGGTTGGCTTAGGTAGGTTTTATATGAATGTCCCTCTCAATTAGAACTCTCATAACTAGAGTCCTAATAGACTCGCTCTCTTCAAATCAGCCTTGCCCTCGTGGCTGACGATTCATGAATTCTGGGAATTTAATCTTCAAGTCGTCATAGTTCTCCCAAGTGGCATCTTCTGTTGGTAGGTTCGCTGACTATATTAGCACTTCAGTAGTGGGTCGTCATCGTCGAGTCACAATCCGTCGATCAATAATGGCACTGGCTGGGTCTGGAGTTCTCCTTGGGTAGTAATATTTGGTGGGTGGCTTTGGGCTGTCGCCAAGCACCTATTTACAACTTCCGTCTGACCATCGATTTGTGGGTGATATATCATACTCCTTTTTAATTTAGTACCCTGCATATGGAATAACTTTGTCCAAAATCTTCTTGTGAAGATGAAAGTAGAATTTGTTATAAGCACAATGCGTCCCTTATAGCGTAATTCTTTTGAGTCCCAATTGTAATGAGTCAGAGAGCTTGGTGTTTCCTTTAATTTTTTTGTAATCTTACTAGTCTCCAAATCTTCCTGTCATTCCATCTAATATCCTCAAGGAAGTCACTAGTTAAAAGTGAAATGACCAAAAATCCAGCTTGCTTAGGTAGTCGTAAAAGCGCATCTGCAACAATATTCTCTTTCCCATTTTTGTAAGTTATTTCATAATCATATCTAAGAAGCTTTGTTACCCATTTTTGCTGCTCGAGGGAAGATATCTTCTATTCCAAGAGATATTTTAGGCTTTTATGGTCGGTCTTGATTTGAAAGCATCGCCTGATCAAGTACAATCTCCACCTCGTTGCTGCGTGCATAATGACGAGCATCTCCTTATCATATGTTAACATGTTTTGATAGGAGGGAGATAATGTCTTGCTATTGTATGTGAGTGGTCGACCATCTTGCATGAAAATATCTCCAATTTTGACTCCAGATGCATCGGCCTCAATGATGAAGGGTCAGCTGAAATTTGGTAGCGCTAGCACTAGCATCGTCGTCATGGTTGCCTTAAGTATGTCGAAGGTAGTGGAGGCTTTGTCTGACCAATGGAAGGTATCATTTTTCAGTAGAGAAATGAGTGGTATACTGATATTTCTATAGTTTTTTATGAACTTACGGTTGTAGTTTGTTAAACTAAGAAAGTCACGTAGCAATTTTATGTTCCTCGGGGTTGGTCAGTTCTGCATTGCTTCTATTTTGGAGGGATCCACCATCACACTTCCTCTGATATGATATGCCCAAGATATTCTACCTTCTGTTAAAGAAAGCAAAAATTTATAGTGGTCGTTGTGTGTTCGAAAGGCGGTTTTCGGTATGTCTTCTTCGCACACTCGTATTTGATGATACCCGGATCGAATGTTCAGCTTTATGAAGATTTGTGCTCCATTTCATCTAGCAATTCATCTACTACTAGAATAGGGTATTTATCCTTGATGGTTATACCATTGAGAGCTCGGTAATCAATGCATATTCTCTATGTTCCGTCCTTCTTACGTATAAGTAGCACCGGTGAAGAGTAGAGGCTGCAACTTGGCCGAACAACTCATATTTCGAGTATCTCTTTTATAATCATTTCTATTTCATCATTTTAGAGATGTAGATACTGATATGGCCAAGTATTTGCTGGAGGTTTGCCTAGAAGAATCGTTATATAATGATAATGTCGACGGGCAAGAGGTAGGTTGTGCGGTTCATTAAATATATCTGAAAATTCAGCAAGCAAAGGAAGTAGGTTTGGATCTTCAAATTCTATTAGCTCTCCCTTAGTTTGCTGCTCAAGTTGTACCAAAAAGCCGTTGTATACTTATGCAAAACATTCTCTATTTGTTGTGTGTAAATCATCGTTATGTTGCCCCCACGTTTCCCGTGCAGTATCACTTGTTTCCCCTTACTGTAAAATTTTAAAATTAGTTTCATAAAATTCCAGAAAATATTACCTAATGTCATCAATCATTCAATTCTAAGCATGGCCTCATGATCATCAAGAGGGAGGAAAAAGAAATATGCAATCATCTCTTGGTCCTATAGCAACAGTTTCACTCGCGGGCGCCTATGATCATACTTCAAAATCCATACATCGGCGACCTTAACGTCAAACCTGCTACAATTCTCGATAGGTAATCCGGACAGCAACCTTACTATTTAGGAAGTTATTAGTACTACCTGTGTCGATGAGAACAGTGATCGGTTGTTGTTTGAGAAGGCCTCCAACTTTCATCGTTTGTGGGTATGAGTAGTCGGCTAGTGCATGTACTATAACTTCAGCCGGTTGTGGCTCTTCTTCTGTATCTTCTTCTTATGTTCAAGGCTCTCTTTTGGATGTTCAATGACCTCTTCTTTGACTGGTTTAATCATAAAAGGGCTCCCTTTACTATAACGATGCTCACGGCTCCATGGCTCGTCGCAATGCCAACATAACCCTTTCGCATATCACTCTCGAAGCTCCTCTTGTCAACCTCTTTGGTGATAGGATTCAATCGATAATAGGGGGCATTGAGGGCTTCAGTATTGCAGGTCAAGGAGTGATCCTAGTCCTCCGAGCTTCATGGTTCAATCACTCCTCTTAATGTCGTGCGAAAGAGATGGCTGCCATAAGCGTGTATAGTTGTCGCACTTTAACTTCTCCCCGGATCTTCGGCTTTAAGCCTTCAATGAAGGTCCCCAATAGCTATTTTTAAGACCAATCATGAGTTTGATTAGATAACCTTTCAAACTTGGTTTGGTACTCCTGAATGGTGGAGGTTTGTCAGATCTTTGCTAGTTGTCCGTCAATGTTCTCGTAATCGGTTGGTCCGAAGCGGATCGGCAGTCCTTCTTTGAATTGTCGCCATGAGAGGATTCTATTAGTATATTCAAACTAGTCAAATCATTGTATGACATCTCCTTCAAGATGTATAGCCGTAATTTTCACCATAAATGCGTCCGCAGTTTTGTGGTACCGAAAATATCGCTCCGCGCATGAGATCCAACCAATCGGGTCTCCTTCTTCCCATCTAGGGAAGTCCACCCTCATGCGTGGATAGTTGGGGTCAATCATAGAGCCTCCCCTCCCTTGGAAGTCATCCCTTCGGGCTTGGTGCAATTGGGCAAAGCTCTCTCCTTGATGTGATTTCTTCGGGTTTAGTGATTAGCCCAATCTGAGTTCGGTAAAGAGCGTCCAAATCTTATCCTCCATTCATGCCTTGAAGGCTTTGAATTTAGCATTGATTACCTTCTCAAATGCTATAGTATATGCCACCAAATTTGTAATGTTAAGATCTCTCTTTTGTTATCGGGTTAAAGGCATGTATAGGTTAAGAGAGGTGATGATCGAAAGGGTTGGTGGATTGGTAGATGTAGGCTGCGGTTTAGGCTTGTTTTGTGGCTGTTTTGGGTGCAGTTTAAGGGTGTGATTTAGTGGAGTTTTAGGACTGTGGATGAAAGTTTTGGATCTGTGATAGATGGTAGTAAAGGTTTGATAGAAATTAGTGGAAGTTGCAACAAGTATGTGCTGTCTTGTAAGAGCAGAATTATCATCGAAGAAATAATGGTTTCTCGACGAAATTTCCACCAAAAACTTGAGAGATTTGAGGAGGGAATTACAGAAAAATCACAGTTTATATGGCAATAAGGATGTCTAATTTAATTAAGAAAATTTTGGCAGTATAATAGCAAGGAAATTGGTGCAAGCTACGATAGCAGAATTCTCATCGAAAAATTTTAACGGTTTGGGATGAAAATTTGCAGCAATACAAAATTATTTTTAGAGATGAATTCATCAATAGATCAATCTTAGATGGAAGCCAAGATGATCTATGAAGTGTATAAGAAATTTTATTCAAAAAAGATTGCAAATAGATGAGTTAAGGCAACAATATGCGGCTGAAATTTTCTACATCATAGATTTTCAAGTGTAGCAGATTGGACGTAAAAGATCAGTAATTTATATTAAAAAAATTTTAACAAAACTATAGGAAAATCCACTGTTAGGAAGTGTCAAAGCTATCATAAAAATTTCATAAAGATTTGGATAGAAAAAACATAGTAGCAAGATCAAATAAACTGTGCTATGCTGCTAGAATTTTACAGTGTAGATTTTCAAGTATAGTAGATTAGACATAAAAGATCAATGGATTATATTAAAGATTTTTTGATAAAACCAAAGGAAAATCTGCTGTTAGGAAGTGTCAAAGTTGTTATAAAAATTTGATAGAGGTTTGGATAGAGAAAACATAGTAGCAAGATCAAATAATCTGTGTTATGCGGTTGGAATTTTACAATGCAGATTTTCAAGTATAGCAGTTTAGACGTAAAAGATCAATGGTTTATATTGAGATTTTTTTAACAAAACCAAAGAGAAATCTGTTGTTAGGAAGTGTCAAAGCTATCATAAAAATTTCGTAGAGATTTAGATAGAAAAAACATAGTAGCAAGATCAAATAGACTATGCTATGCGGCTGGAATTCTGCAATGTATCTTTCATCGTAGAGATGAAAACTTTATGATGAAAAGTTTATGCAGCAATTTTGAAACAATTTTTTTTTTGGATTTTTGAATAAGAAAACTAAATAGCAGCAGTAGTAAGGTAGGAAACCAGAACCTATTGTAATTCACGGGAAGATCATAGGATGATCTACGGTGGTGGAGATGACAGCGGAATTTGGTAACGATTTGGTAATGATCTATGGTGGTGGAGATGACGGTGGTGGAGATGCCAAGAACACTATTCTGATACCAGGTGATAGAACCCTTGTAGATTCTAAACTTAGGGTTGATCTCTTTAGGGGATCGACCTCCTTGGAAATCTATAGGGGTTCCTCCCTCCAAGTTGCTGCTCAAAGGCTGCAGAAAAGATTCATATATTGCTTAGCAAAAGAGGAGGAATACATGGCTATTTATAGAGCTTCTAAACCCTAACTCCTAATAGGACTCCTACTCAAGACTCCTATTTTTAACCAACTCATAATATGACTCCTACTCAAGACTTCTATTCCTTTACAACTCCTAATTCTTCTCTAAGAAACAACCTCCTAACCCTAGCCGGCCTCTTCACCTCTTTAATAGGGGTCAATTTGCTAGTCATAAGTGCCCAGCAAGCCAATCACGTGAGTGATGGCACGTGTGACTTGATACAGAATCTTTTTGCTTATTATATTTTGGCGTATATCACTTTATAACTATTGCATAAATGTATATATATTGTGATGTCCTTGGATTTGTGCAATGGGAATCGGATCATGATGAGATCACGATAATGAGATCGATTCACCTTTAAACACATATCCTAAATAATCCCGGTCATAGGTTACTCGAGAGGGACATCGTGATAACCGGATAGACTGGTGTGCTGTATACCCGTCCATATGATGGATGCAGCTGGTCTCATAGCTGCTCGTGTATGGACACTAGGGATACAGTACAGGTGCTCATTGGAGAATGAGTTCACTGATTGATCCGCTTACGGAATTCTGGATGGTTGATGATGCCTTATTGTCAGACAACGATTCCGTAGTCCTAGTGGTGTATCTGGTTCTTAGACTTGAGACACCAAGGATGTCCTGTATGAGTGCTCCACTCTTTGATACCAGACTTATAGGTTTGGCTGTTCCCAGATCTAGTACAGCTGGTCATTGGGAGTGGTAGTCGACCTTACGAGGGCTATTGAGTGTCGATAGAGGATCATCCACTCTCGGTATCATGAGAGGAATATCCCATGTGTTCTTGCTCAGACAAATCCCTGGCTAGGGTCATTCGGGTTGAGAGAGAAAGAGTTCTCTGGGAGAATCCGATTAGAGCGAGACTCGAGTAGAAACCGTATGGGTCTGACAGCACCATGCTCAATATACGGTCTCTGGGATATTAGATGGATGAGGGACTATAGGTACATGGTAACTAAGGACAGACAGGTCCAATGGATTGGATTCCCCTGTATCGTCTGGGGACTACGGCGTAGTGGCCTAGTACTTCCGTAGTCGATGAGTCGAGTGAATTATTACAGAGATAATAATTCACTGAGTTAGAAGGAGTTCTGACAGGTATGACTCACGGCCAGCTCGATATTGGGCCTAGAGGGTCACACACATATGGTAGGCATTGCGATGAGTAGAGGTTCGGATATGAGATATCCGACGGAGCCCTTGTCTTATTGGATGCAGATCCAATATCCACTAGGGAAAGGACCCATTAGGGTTTTGACACGGGATCTCTATAAATAGGAGGGATTCACAGCCTCATAGGCTAGAGTCTTTGCTTGCCCTTCCTATTCTCCTCTCCCTCTCCACCTCAGAGTAGGCCTGGAGTTTTGAGGAGCGTCGTCGCAACCCTGCTGTGTGGATCACCGCTAGAGAGGAGGACGCTTGACCTCCTTCACCCTCTCCTAAGGATCTGCAAGGAAACAGGGATATACGATCTCCCTAGGTAACACAATCTCTATACGCAGTTTTGTGTTTTTGCGGATTTTGCGCACCAATCTTCGCACGACGATGAACATCTTTTTGGGAATCGGGGATTTTTATTTTCTTGTTCTTCCGCTGCGCATATGATGCCGCCCCCCTATGATTTCCCAACAGTGGTATCAGAGCCAGGTTGTTCGTGCGAATGATTGGTTTTTGAACTGCGTGTGTTGTGTTTAGGAAGAATATTGACGTCAAAATCGTTGACGCAAAAGCAAGGAAGGGCAGCAACAGTTGCTGCCCTCGATCTGCATGCCTGCAGCCAGCCGCAGCCGCAGCCAGGCAGCACAGCGCCGGCGCATGCGCAAGCGCTGTGCCTGCAGCAGCCGGCCGGCGGTCTGCTTGCAGCAGGCTTGCGGCCGGCGGGGCTGGCAGCCCGCTCGGTAGAAGCGCCTGCGGCCACTGAGCAGCGCGGGCTGAGGCACCGCAGGGCAGCGGCGCCTGTGGCCGCTGCTCCCACGGGCAAGAACCACCCGCGGAGGCGGCGGCGCCCGAAGAGGGCGCCCACCCGCAGCGGCATCGCCGCCAGCGGGCGTGCCGCCTGCAGGCGAGGGCAGTGCCCTCGCCCCGCCGCACAGGCCGCCGCCGGCAGGGTGGCGGCGGCGGCAGCAGCGAAAAGGGGAAAGGGTATTAGGGTTTTCTGCGCAAAAGACAGTTTTGCCCCTCGGAATTTGAGAAATTCCAGTTTCTGTCTTTTGTCCAAATTACGAAAATACCCTTAGGAATTGAGAAATTCCCTATATATCCCTGATTTCAGAAAATATTAATTAATTAAAAGGTTTAGTTGATTATTATTTTTATTATTATCTAGTAGTCCTACATGATGATGATTATTTATACATGTGATGTATGATGAGTGGACGGATGATCATGGACCGTGTGATGTGTGTACTTGTGATTATTATTATTGAGGTCTGCGAACCTCCATTATATTTCTCGTTTATTGTCGGGCCTGCGTGCCTATGATTAAGTTGTAATCACATGAGGAGGCGCAGCGGGAGCGTGGAAGCCATAGCGGGACCCACGAGACGGACGATCGTGATGCATGGAGATGCATCAAGATGTCGACGGAACCGACGAGGACGAGATGGACGATCACAAGGCATGGAGATGCACCGTTACACACATAGATCTTGATGTGAGTGATTAGGCCTACTGGCTCGGGCCTAATCATATTAGGTTGTGGTCCATGATCATCTGGTGTGATTGCTTATACACATACTAGATATGTATATATATTTGCATGCGATGTAGATATATATTAAATATGTATATGTGTGACATGTCATATTAGGAGACCAAATCATAGAAACATCTCTCGATAATATTAAGTCGGTAAACGTGAGGCAATTAGATTGACCCACGTGGCCTTCCATCGTTATGAGTAGGAACCGAATCCCGGTGTAGGTTGAGTTGGTCGAGTCCCTCGAGACTCACCTATATCGCGATTCGCTATCTTGCTTACGACATAGAGATGTCACCGGTGACCTGAGGGCATGATATGCTTGGTCGAGTCCCTCGAGGGTATATCATCAAATCAGACTCATCTTGTAACGAAGGTGTTGACTTAACCGAGCATCATGGTTGGTCGAGTCCCTCGAGGCCATGGTGATTCGGAGGCCGAACAGGACGGGAATCACAAGGAGTTGTGATCGGCAAGAGTTGTCTACCTTTTAGGCTTAGTGTGATTGGTCGAGTCCCTCGAGGTTACACTAAGACGCTGATTGGATCCTGATCCCCACTAGAAGTCTGCCGGAGACTTCCGTTTCACGTGCTGAGGGTGTCGCGTGACTCGTTAGTAAAATAGTGGGAGCATATTAAGATAGAAGTCCATATCTTGATAGTTTATTTCTTGCAAAATCTGCATGTTATTCATTTTTGCTACATCTTTATTTTCAGAAAATGTCGCTTTCAAATCCCTTACGTGGCATACTTGATGTCAACCGCCTCATTGGTCCAAATTATACGGATTGGCTCCGTAACTTGAGAATTGTTCTCACAGCGGAGAAAATCGTGTACGTCCTTGATACAGTGATGCCTACGCCGGAAGAAGGGGCAAGCGAGGATGAGATCGCTCGCTACGTGAAGTACATTGATGACTCCACTCTTGCTCAGTGCTATATGTTGGGCTCTATGACTCCAGAGTTACAGAGACAACATGAAAAGATGGATGCCAGATCCATTCTCCTACATGTCCGTAAATTGTTTGAGGAACAGGGAAGGACTCAACGATATGAGATATCCAAGAGCCTTTTCCGCGCTAGGATGACTGAAGGGACACCGGTTCAGAACCATGTCCTAAAGATGATTGAGTGGATAGAGAAACTCACAGGTCTAGGAATGGTCCTAGAGGATAACTTGTGTGTGGACATTGTGCTTCAGTCCCTACCAGATTCCTTTTCACAGTTCATAATGAACTTTAATATGAACAAGCTTGAGGTGACTCTCCCAGAGCTCCTCAATATGTTGAGGGAGGCAGAGAGTACTATTAAGAAAGAGAAGCCAGTTCTCTACACTGGTGAGACCAGAAAGAAAAGGAAAGCAGAAAGGTCCCTTAAGAAGGGAAAGGGCAAGGGCAAATAAGGTAAAGAAAAGGTTGCTAAGAAAGACCCAACAAAGGACAAAGGCCAGTGCTTCCACTGTGATAAAGATGGGCACTGGAAGAGAAACTGCAAAGAGTACCTTGCAGAAAGGGCGAAACAAAAGCTTGATGAAGCTTCAGGTACATTCATGATCAGTCTCCATTTGTCAGACTCTTATGATAACACATGGGTATTAGATACCGGTAGTGCTTATCATATATGCAATTCGTTGCAGGTTCTGGCAAGGCCTAGGAGACTAGAGAGAGGCGAGATGGACCTCAAGATGGGTAATGGAGCAAAAGTTGCTGTATTAGCTGTTGGCGAGGTCGCCCTACATCTGCCTAGTGGAGCTTTTATTGCATTAGATGCATGTTATTTTGTTCCTTCTATTATCAAAAACATTATCTCCATTTCATGTTTAACAGTTAGTGGATATAAATTTGTTTTTGAGAACAATGGTTGTTCGATATTATTAGATGATAAGATCATCACGAAAGGAACATTGCATAATGGTTTATTTATGTTAGACACCACTCCACATATCATGAATATAAATGTGTCCAAAAGGAAACGAGATGAGTTGAACAGTGCATACCTGTGGCATTGTAGGCTAGGTCACATCCATGAAAGAAGGATTCAAAAGTTGCTAAATGATGGATATCTAGATCCATTCGACTATGTGTCATATGCAACTTGTGAGCCTTGCATTCGTGGAAAACTGACCAACTCTTCATTTAGTGGAACTGGAGAGAGAGCCACTGAGTTGTTGGAACTCATACATAGTGATGTATGTGGACCCATGTCAACTCATGCCATTGGAGGTTACTCCTACTTCATTACATTTACTGATGATTTCTCAAGGTATGGATATGTGTACTTAATGAAGTACAAGTCCGAGGCCTTTGAGAAATTCAGAGAGTATAAGAATGAGGTGGAGAACCAGACTGAAAAGAGTATCAAAACTCTTCGATCAGATCGAGGAGGTGAGTACTTAAGTACAGAGTTTACTCACTTCCTCAAGGACCATGGGATATTATCCCAATGGACACCTCCTTATACACCTCAGCTCAATGGTGTCTCTGAAAGGAGAAATCGTACATTATTAGATATGGTACGGTCCATGATGAGTTTCGCTGACCTACCCATCTCATTCTGGGGATATGCCCTAGAAACCGCAGCTTACCTTCTGAACAGAGTTCCAACTAAGTCGGTGGTGTCTACACCATATGAGATATGGAAAGGGAAGAAGCCTGATCTTAAAGTAGTTAAGATTTGGGGCTGCTCTGCCCATGTTAAAAGACACAACCCCGATAAGTTAGAATCAAGGACAGGGCGATGTAAATTTGTGGGATACCCCAAGGAAACTTGTGGGTATTATTTCTATCATCTCGAGGACCAAAAGGTCTTTGTACCTAAGAGAGCAGTGTTCCTTGAGAAGGAACACATTCTTGGCAGAGACAGTGGGAGAATGATAGAGTTGAGCGAAGTTAGGGAACCAAGCTTAAGCACCACTCTACAGCCCGAGTCTGTTCAGGTGTCTAATACACAAGTTTCAACTTTACGCAGGTCTGATAGAATATCCCATCCTCCTGAGAGATATGTGGGACATATTAGAGCAGAGGATGTAGAGGATATTGATCCTCAGACCTACGAGGAGGCTATTATGAGTATAGACTCCGGGAAGTGGAAAGAAGCCATGAATTCTGAGATGGATTCTATGTACTCCAATAAGGTTTGGAACCTAGTTGATGCACCCGAAGGTATTGTACCCATCGGTTGCAAGTGGATCTTTAAGAAAAAGATCGGAGTAGATGGAAAGGTAGAGACCTATAAAGCAAGGCTAGTGGCTAAGGGGTATCGTCAAAGGCAAGGTGTTGACTACGACGAAACTTTCTCACCCGAAGCAATGCTAAAATCCATCAGAATTCTATTGGCTATTGCAGCACACTATGATTATGAGATCTGGCAGATGGATGTGAAAACCGCATTCCTCAACGGGAACTTGGAGGAGGAGGTGTATATGATGCAACCTGAGGGATTCGTGTCCAAGAACTGCCCAGATAAGGTGTGTAGGTTGCTTAGATCCATTTATGGACTAAAGCAAGCTTCCCGAAGTTGGAACATAAGATTTGATGAGGAAATCAGATCTTATGACTTCGTTAAGAACGAAGATGAGCCTTGTGTATACAGAAAGGTAAGTGGGAGCGCTATTAGCTTTTTGGTGTTATATGTGGATGACATCCTCATCATTGGGAATGACATAGGAATGCTATCCACAATAAAGGCTTGGTTATCTAGACACTTCTCCATGAAGGACTTAGGAGAAGTATCTTATATCTTGGGGATTAGAATCTATAGAGATAGATCCAAAAGGATGCTTGGCTTGTCCCAGTCCAGGTACATAGAAACTATTGTCAAAAGGTTTGGCATGGAAAATTCCAAAAGAGGTCTCATACCGATGAGACATGGGATATCGCTTTCTACGAGTATGTCCCCAAAGACTCCAGAAGAAAGGGCGAACATGGATATGATACCTTATGCCTCAGCAATAGGGTCTATCATGTATGCCATGCTATGTACTAGGCCTGATATAGCGCATGCTCTGAGTGTCGCGAGCAGGTATCAGGCGGATCCAGGCTTGGAGCACTGGAAAGCAGTAAAGTGTATCCTTAAGTACTTGAGAAGGACTAAGGATCTTTTACTAGTATATGGAGGTAATAGCCTTAAGGTTGAAGGCTACACTGACTCAAGTTTTCAGTCTGATGTCGATGATAGCAAGTCGAATTCAGGGTATGTGTACACCTTGAATGGAGGAGCAGTGTGCTGGAAGAGTTCCAAGCAAGATACCACTGCTGACTCGACCACAGAGGCGGAGTACATTGCTGCATCAGATGCAGCAAAGGAGGGAGTCTGGTTGAAGAAGTTCATCACAGATTTGGGAGTCGTGCCGGATAGTGAGGGGCCGATTTCCCTATATTGCGACAACAACGGGGCAATTGCTCAAGCGAAGGAACCTAGGTCTCATCAGAAATCTAAGCATGTTCTGAGGAGGTTCCACCTTATCAGAGAGATCGTGACCCGAGGAGATGTAGCAGTGGAAAGAGTTCCATCCGAAGATAACATTGCAGATCCACTAACAAAGCCATTGTCTCAGATTGTCTTTGAGCATCACAGGGGTCTGATGGGGATCAGACACATAGGTGATTGGCTTTAGGTCAAGTGGGAGATTGCTAGTCATAAGTGCCCAGCAAGCCAATCACGTGAGTGATGGCACGTGTGACTTGATACAGAATCTTTTTGCTTATTATATTTTGGCGTATATCACTTTATAACTATTGCATAAATGCATATATATTGTGATGTCCTTGGATTTGTGCAATGGGAATCGGATCGTGATGAGATCACGATAATGAGATCGATTCACCTTTAAACACATATCCTAAATAATCCCGGTCATAGGTTACTCGAGAGGGACATCGTGATAACCGGATAGACTGGTATGCTGTATACCCGTCCATATGATGGATGCAGCTGGTCTCATAGCTGCTCGTGTAGGGACACTAGGGATACAGTACAGGTGCTCATTGGAGAATGAGTTCACTGATTGATCCGCTTACGGAATGCTGGATGGTTGATGATGCCTTATTGTCAGACAACGATTCCGTAGTCCTAGTGGTGTATCTGGTTCTTAGACTTGAGACACCAAGGATGTCCTGTATGAGTGCTCCACTCTTTGATACCAGACTTATAGGTTTGGCTGTTCCCAGATCTAGTACAGCTGGTCATTGGGAGTGGTAGTCGACCTTACGAGGGCAATTGAGTGTCGATAGAGGATCATCCACTCTCGGTATCATGAGAGGAATATCCCATGTGTTCTTGCTCAGACAAATCCCTGGCCAGGGTCATTCGGGTTGAGAGAGAAAGAGTTCTCCGGGAGAATCCGATTAGAGCGAGACTCGAGTAGAAACCGTATGGGTCTGACAGCACCATGCTCAATATACGGTCTCTGGGATATTAGATGGATGAGGGACTATAGGTACATGGTAACTAAGGACAGACAGGTCCAATGGATTGGATTCCCCTATATCGTCTGGGGACTACGGCGTAGTGGCCTAGTACTTCCGTAGTCGATGAGTCGAGTGAATTATTACAGAGATAATAATTCACTGAGTTAGAAGGAGTTCTGACAGGTATGACTCACGGCCAGCTCGATATTGGGCCTAGAGGGCCACACACATATGGTAGGCATTGCGATGAGTAGAGGTTCGGATATGAGATATCCGACGGAGCCCTTGTCTTATTGGATGCAGATCCAATATCCACTAGGGAAAGGACCCATTAGGGTTTTGACACGGGATCTCTATAAATAGGAGGGATTCACAGCCTCATAGGCTAGAGTCTTTGCTTGCCCTTCCTATTCTCCTCTCCCTCTCCACCTCAGAGTAGGCCTGGAGTTTTGAGGAGCGTCGTCGCAACCCTGCTGTGTGGATCACCGCTAGAGAGGAGGACGCTTGACCTCCTTCACCCTCTCCTAAGGATCTGCAAGGAAACAGGGATATACGATCTCCCTAGGTAACACAATCTCTATACGCAGTTTTGTGTTTTTGCGGATTTTGCGCACCAATCTTCGCACGACGATGAACATCTTTTTGGGAATCGGGGATTTTTGTTTTCTTGTTCTTCCGCTGCGCATATGATGCCGCCCCCCTATGATTTCCCAACACAATTTAGGTAGGTTTTATATGAATGTCCCTCTCAATTAGGACTCTCATAGCTAGAGTCCTAACAGTTTCTTCCGTTGAGCTTCCGATGATCTTCTAACGAACTTCCGACGATCTCTCGACAATGTTCCAACGGACCCCTAGCAAGCTCCTGGACTTCACGATGATCTTCTTGGTGAGTTTCAATGAGCTTTTTTGGCAAGCTCCTAGACTTCTCGATCAATTCCGGTGGAACTTCCGACGAACATTCGGGCTTCTAACGAACTCTCAAACTCCCATGAAATATCGTTCTTAACTCCGGAACTTCATTTTGATTTATGCCTTGATCGATATCATAGTTAATCCTACACACTTAAAACCTACTTCGATCTAGACAATTATTACAAAGCTTGAATCAAATGTTGTCCGACATATCATTGGTTCATCGACGCTTCATTCGATTCTTCGGTGCATCGTCCTCTCTTACGACCTATTACCCAATCGGCCAGTTGACCTCCGCAACTCCGATTTCTTTGGTGCAATTTTTATTCTTCTTGGCCCGATACCCAAATACATGGCTCAAAACCTTCTACCGATAAGTCGACCGATCCTCCGGCTCGACGTCTAATCTTCTGATATGTTCTATTGTGGCCCAACATGATTCTTCATATTTTAATTGTCTCTTCTTGATCGAAGCATCCCGTGTCACTCAAAATGTAAATTAAATCATAAATACTATCAATTGGTTTCATCATCAAAATTCAAGATTCAATAATCTCCCCCTTTTTTTATGATGACAACTAATGATAACGGAGTTAACCTTAGCTCCCCCTATCAATATGTCATATTGATAGAATATTGAATTCAAATTGAATTCAAGTCAACAATATTTCATCATGAATATTTGCAACACAATATATGCATATCATTGCATTGCATACATCATTATCATAAGTTTTGCATACATCATCATAAATATTTCAAATCATCACGGTATCAAAATATCAAAATTATTACATCCTACCATGTATGATTCTCATATCATCATATCTTCTCCCCCTTTGTCATCAATAAAAAGGAGAAGTGTAACTATCAAGTTTTAGAGATATACAAGTTTTACAACATATAAGCTATTTAGCAAATTTTTCATCGCTTTAGAATATACAAGCTAGTGAGTTCTTTCTTCTCTTTTTGAGAAGTGCAACCTAGCAATTTTTGCTTCCTTTACAAAGTGCAAGCTAGCAAAATTTTACATCATTTTATAACATGCAAGCTAACAACAATTGTGAGTTTTACAAGTTTGTAAATTTTGCTAAATATGCAAGTTAGTATGTTTGCTTTTCTTTACAATGTTCAAACTAGCAAGTTTTTGAAAAAAAAAATGTGAGATAGCAAATAGCAAGTTTAGAACATTTAAACTGTCAAGTTTTTCATATATGAAAGTTGGCAAAAATTTGAGCAAGATAGCCTATTTTTGTATCTTCTTGAAATAAGCAAGCTAGCAAGTTTTGCCTCTCTTTGCGATATACAAGCTAACATGATTTGCTTCTTCTTGAATTATGCAAGTAAGCAAATTTTATCTCTCCCTTTGTCATTCTCAAAAAGAAGAGAAGAATATAATTTTGTAATTCTTTTCTTTTTACATCAATTTTCACATTATAACAAAGATAAAGTATCATTCTTAATTCAATATGTTTGTGCATCATTATAGTTTCAAGTTCAAACATGCACAATTTCAAAACCTTACATTTGCATCCTTATTTCATGCATGATACAAATAAATCAATCATCACTATGGGCATATCATACATGATACTCAAGCATTCATGATACATCATTTTGGGCATAACATTCATGATGCTAAGACATTAAATTTTTTAAGCATTTATCACTTCATGCATTAAATCAACAATTTGATCATGATACCAAATATTCATCATTTATTTTCTCATTAGTAAATTATAAAAAGAAATATAGGAGAAAATATTTCAATTCATATATAAGAAATCTTATGATTCATATAGAAAATCTCCTCTTTAGTAAACAACAAAGAAAAATCATAGGAGTAAAAAGAAGAAATCTTGATTCAAAAAAAAATCTAAGTAATTCCAAGAAATCAAAATGGATACAACTTATTCAAATTAAAATAATCAAATTATTAAAATTACTTTCGAGAGATTCAAAATGACATAAATAACTTCATCAATCTCTCAGTGAAAAATCGATATGATAGAGAAAAAGAAATTTTCATGAAAAATGCTTTCCTCATTTTAGTTGTTTCAATTTAAGTGATTTGATTTCTTACGAGCATGCCCAAATTTTATACCAAATCAAAACATGTATCATCTTTTAAAAGCAAAGTTCATCGTCACAAAGATCATTATGCATAATTTTAAAATATAAACTCATTAAGCATGATTTTAAATCATCATTATATTATTTCTTCAAGCATGATTTCATAAAGCGTTTTTAATCAAATTCATTTTGTTTGTTGTTGTAATGCATTTTCCTTCTTTGCATCAATGATTCAATCATATCATGAGATCTACAAATCATAAATACAAAGGAATCATGTCATGAAAGATATAAAATCAAAAGAGTAACACTTAATTCCAAAACATAATTTCAAATCCATCATTAAATCTACAAAATGATCATTTTCAATTAAAATGATTAAGTGAATCTAACTCATCATACTTAGCGCTACGAGTTAGTATGCAATCGTCATGCTTATTTTTTTATTTTTTAAAATCATTAAAACGATAAGCATAATCCCAAAACTTTTAACATTTTTATTACATCATTAAACATGTAATTTTCAAAAAAATATATATAATTTTTCTAAACTAAATTGTAAAATAATTCATGAAAAATATCAAGTAATTTAAAAATAAACTAAAGGGATTTTGATTACCTTATCGTCGAAAGCCGTTAAGACGTAGTTTTTCACCTTGTTTTTATTGGTTTGCTTCTCGTCATCGGACGAGCTCGATTCATCTCAAGCCGCCTTGAATACTTTCTTCTTCTTTGGCAACTTTTTTTTAAGTTCATTTATATTCTTTAATTCTTATTTTATGAACTTTTTAAGCTTTATAGTCAAGAGTTCAAAGTCATCATCACTTGAGCTTTTGCTCGAGTGGTCTTCATTTGTTCTAAGTGTCAAATCCTTACTATTCTTTAGAAGGTTGTTCTCATGAAGAAGAGCCATACAATTTATTTCGAGGTCATCAACGACTCAATTAGTTCTTCAATGGGAAAATGGTTCAAGTCCTTTGTTTCTTGTATTACTGTGATTTTAGAATCCCAACTTTTTGGAAAGGATCTTAATATCTTGTTAACAAGTTTAAAATTCGAAAAACATTTGCCAAAAGCTTTTAAACTATCGATGACATCTGTAGAATGGGTATATATGTTAATAATAGTTTCGTTTAGCTTCATACGAAATAACTCAAAATCATATGTCAAAAGATTAACTTTAGAATCTTTTACCCTATTTGTGCCTTCGTGTGTGATTTTGAGTGTATGACAAATGTCAAAAACCATTTTGTAAATAGAAACTCGATTGAATTCAGTTTTATCTAAAGCACAATACAAGGCATTCATAGACTTGGCATTTAAAGAAAAATTCTTCTTCTCCAACTCATTCCAATCGTTCATTGGAAGAGAAGACATTTCAAATCCGTTTTCAATAATATTTCATAAATTAAGGTTCAAGGAAAGCAAGAAAACTCTTATCTAAGTTTTTCAATAAGTGTAGTCCATCTCATTAAACATAGGAGGATGAATGATAGAAAAGCCCTCTTGAAAGTCGAAAATAGCTATTTCTCTTGGGTGTTAAACCAAATAAGAAAAACCAGGCTTTGATGCCAACTATTAGGATCGAGTTGGCACTAAGAAAGGGGGTGAATTAATGCAGTGGTAAAAACATTAATTTAAAATTTTTGTTTCGATTAAATCCGTATCTAACAAAGCTCGTATAGGTAATATGTTTAACTTGAAAGACTATGGAAGCATAGTGAAAGTAAAGTAGTTTGTAGTAAAGATAAATTGCATAAAAGAAATACAAACAATATTTTTATAGTGGTTCGGTCGTCGTGACCTACATCCACTCCACTAATTCCCCTTCCGTCGAGGCCATTGGCATCCACTAACGATCTTCCTTCAATGGATTAAGATCAACTACCCTTACAATTTGATTCTCCTTTTAATTGGTTTAGGAGAGAACCTTTACAACCTTTTTTTACAAAACTTCCCTCACACTCTCCCTTAGAATGATCTCTAAACTTTAGGAGGAGGGACTCTATACTTTACAAGGGTTTTCAACTTTAGAAACACAGAGTTTTTGTTCACCTTTCTTTCTACTCTATGCAAGAATGTTGTGGTATTTATAGACCCCAAATGACTTCAAAACTTAGAGCCAAAATTTAAATCCCCGAGATTTCGGGACACGGGTGGTACCAAGGCCTGCACTGGGTAGTACCACCACCCAATCTAATGGTACCACCACCTAGAAGACTATGTCTAGGTGGTGCTACCGCCCAGACTGACGATACCATCACATGACAATCTCTAAAACTGAGTCTGGGCGGTACCACTACTTGACACAAGTTTCAGAGATTGTGCGACAACGGTTTCACCTGTTGGGTTATTGTTTCAGCCTTTTCACTTGGCCCAAATAGTCCAAACTTGGGCCTAATTGGCCCATAATTGAGTTGGTCTAATTCCAACCTAATTATGTGCTAACTATGAATTTTGAGGCATACACTAAGCTAAACAATTCTAGTAAGTCTAGATTTCTTCCGGTGAGCTTTCGGCGAACTTATGATGATCTCTTAGCAATGTTCCAACAGACTCCCGGAAAGCTCTTGGACTTCATGATGATTTTCTTGGTGAGTCTCGATGAGCTTCTTTGGCAAGCTCTTAGATTTCTCAATCAATTCCGGTAGAACTTTCGATGAACGTTCGGACTTTCGACGAACTCTCGAACTCCTAACGAAATCTGGTTCTTGACTTTGGGACTTCATTTTACTTTATGCATTGATCGCTCATAGTTAATCCTACACACTTAAAACATACTTTGATCTAGATAATTATTACAAAGCTTGAATCAAATATTGTCCGGTATGTCATTGATTCATCGACGCTTCGTCTGATTCTTCGGCGCATCGTCCTCTCTTGCGGCTTATTGCCCAATCGGCCATTTGACCTCTGTAACTCTGATTTCCTTGACGTAATTTTTACTCTTCTTGGCTAGATGCCTGAACCCATGGCTCGAAGCCTTCTGTCGATACGTCAACCAATCCTCCAGCTCGACGTCCAATCTTCTGATATGTTCTACTCTGACCTAACATGATTCTTCCTGCTTTAATTGTCTCTCCCTGATCGAAGCATCCTGTGTCACTCAAAACATAGATTAAATCATAAACACTATTAATTGGTTTCATCATCAAAATTTGAGATTCAAAAATAAAATTAGATCTAATAATATTGCGATGTGTATCTTTCATTGCTCTTTAGAAGAATAAACCTTATTTGATCTATAGTCACACCATCGTCAGATCTGAGATATCAATCTGCAAGGAGAACTTGATCATTCTTCTCTCTTCTTATCCTTTCATAAGAACTACTTAAATTACTTAAATTGATGATTAGAGAGAAGAGCTAAGAGAGAGACTATAATCCCTCAATTAAATCATTTATGAGATGCTTCTCTTTAATCCTAGAGGTCATGTTTATTTTTAGGTGAGAGTAGAAGATTTCGGATAAATTATTAGGAGAGTTCCTCCGCTCAAAATTATCTCCTAAGAAATCCTATTTTAACATGAACTTTTTTTTTTATTGATCAATAATCATAATCAAGAATCTAATCATATTTATAATATATCTTACCTAATTAAAGAGAACCATATAATCTAACAAATATCTCTAAATTAGCCATGTATTATTGGTCTCCAGAAGATGTGATTAAAACTAATTGTATTCGGTGTTTGAGCTAAATATGAAATATCTTTAAAGAAGAAATTTTAAGTGGACAAGGAGGAGGCTGTGTTCTGTTGATGAAATTTACCATTTCTTTGGTGTTAGTGAACACTTAGTTCTTCGTCTCTTTCTCTTTTAGAACCAAGGAATAATTTCAATTGTCATGGAAGTTGGGAAGGCTTTGACATATTTCAAAAGAACGAATGATAAATCTTTTTTGTCATCTAGTCTTAAATTTATGTATATATACAATGAAAAATATTATAATATGTATATTCATTTATATGTGTATGAACGGTCATATAAAATGAGCGATTTATCTATTGAAAACCATTACAACCGATCCAAATCCCCCACCAACTTTAATTAACAATTTTATTGTAGGTTTAAGGTTCCCCCCGAAAAAAAAAAAGATTTTTATACGAACATGAGTGGTTTTGAGTAAAAATTGTAAATGTGTTAGCATATTTCAAGATAAGGATCATAACAAATCTAGTTTTTTTTTTCTTTGTTTCACTTAAATCTTAAATTTAGATAAAAATGTTTTTGAAAATGTATATAATATTTATGTTCATTATAAAAAATAATTATAATAAAGTAGAATGGTACATTACTAAGCTATGATGAGTCTGATACTGTAACTTCATACAAAAATACTGGATTGCTATAATTAATTGAGCTTCTTGTTTACATATGTTGATTCAAAATTTGATTTTTAGATATGGAGGAGGTTTTAGATTCAATCCATGTTCATTTCTACTTTTGTCCTAGGAAGATTCAGTGTTGGGTAGGCTGATCAAAACTAATCATTTAGAGGATTCTTCCAAACTTATATAATACAATTTGCATTCGAGAGAGACTTGAAGGTATGACAACTGTTCGTTGAGTTCAGAGTCATTAAATATTATGGACAATTACATGCTTTATATGATTGTAAATAAGGCCAGTGATCGTGCATTAAATTTGAGAATCATGGGGTAACTAATAAGTTAAAGCTAGTCTCTATCGGCATCACTATCATGACTCGAGTCCGATGAGTTAATTGGTCAATAACTTTATTTTGATCTTTCAATCACGGACCAAAATGCTTAAGCTGGAGTTAACGTAGTACACTCATCAAGCTCATATAAGCCAATCATTTTTGATGTGGGACTGAGTGGGGTGTTATACTATCCCAACTCAATTAGCTTGATTCTCTGACTTCATCTACGGGTAGTCTTTTCCTACTCGAACCTTCTGGACCAAAATATTTGAGCTGAAAGTATCATTATATACTTATCAGGTCCAATCATTGTCCACTTCCGATGTGAGATTAAGTGAGGTGTTATAATGACACTTTTATCTTTTCAAGACTCCCATGACATATAAGTTAAAAGTATCAACGATGAGGTGTTGATCAAATAGTGACAACAATGGATTGAGTAATATTAACACGTTAGTCATGTGGCAATGCTCTACTGACTTAAAGATGATGACATGTCAACCATACGTTAATAAAGTATTGATATTCTTCTAACGAATTCTATGTCATTTGTCCTTTTATTATATCTACTTACATGAAATAAGATCGGGCATGATATGACTTTTCATGGGCTATCAACCTCGTAAAACAAGACAACATTGTATGGTCGATTCAACCATACAGTTTTTGTCAAGATAATGCTTTAGAATCATCGAAATGGCATTTCACGTGCTATAGTTGTCAAAATAACACTTTAGAGCTGATTCGTCCATGTTGTAGTCATTGAGATAATATTTCAAGGCTGATTCGATCACAATATAGTCATTCAAATAACACCTTCGAGGGTTTATTTGATCGCTCTGTAGTTATTGAAATAGCACTTTAAGATAAGGGTCGAGAAACTCAACGCCACTATTCCTGAACAACTTGGAGTCGGGCCGATGATGATCAGTAGCTGGTCCGAGAGGATGATTAGCCACATTGGGACTGAGACATAGCCCAGACTCCTACGAGAGGCAACAGTGGGAAATTTTTCTCGATGGGCAAAAGCCTGACAAATTAATGCCGTGTGGAGGTAGAAGGCTCACCTGGTGCTACATCATAGGCATACTGGGAGCGTAAATAATTGTAACCATATACATATGAAATGACCACATTGTAGTCATCAAAATAGTGCTTGACGGTTGACCATGCTATAGTTGTTGAAATAGCATTTCAGGGTTGATTCTGTCATGTTGTTGTGTCGAGAAACAATTTTCTTGGGAAGATTAGGTGTTTCGATGTAGCTCTCTTGGAAAACACACCTTTTGTTCTATAGTAGTGGTGGATGATTACATAATAGCTTTGCCAATGAATCTCATGTGAATTATCTTCATCACCTCGATTTCCTATCGACGTCTCATTTTGGTGGTTACATTGGATCAAATTAAATCGAATCCTTGATATTCCATAATGATTACCTAACATTTCACATATGTGGCCCAATCGAAGAGCCAACTCCAATCTGCTCTTATAAATAGAGACTCTCTTTCATTCATTCTCCTCACATTTTTAAACAATTTAGAGCATTCAGACTTTCTAAGCGAGGAACACTCGAAGAATTTGGAATCATTGTTTCAAAATGGTCCAAGACATCTTTTAGTTGGTCTTTTCCCTCATTCATAAATTGGGATTCGAATGAGTCACTAAGTCATGTCACTACCTTCGGCCACACATACTTCCTCTTAAAAAGGGATCAAAATTACTACCATAAGGGACGTTGCTCCTACCATGACAAATCCATCAAGCAGTAGGATCCAACAAGCCTAGATGAGATCATTTAACTTTAACTCATGTAATAGCATCTCTGACGTAGAGCATGTTATATAAGCCTTATAAATACCGATCAAGTCCGAGCTAATTATTGCTCGACTGATGATCGACCCTACATACTAAATCACTACCTTTGCTACAAGCCTTGATGAGATCATTTAACTTTGACTCATGGATTAGCATCTCTGACATAGAGCATGTTATATAAGCTTTCTAAATACCGATCAAGTCCAAGCTAATTGCTTCTCAACCGATGATCGACCCTACACACTAAATCACTACCTTTGCTACAAGATGAGATCATTTAACTGTAACTCATGTATTAGCATCTTTGACCTAGAGCATGTTATATAAGCTTTCTAAATACCAATCAACTCCTTGACCGATGATACCTTTGCATATACACTAACACTCTAGAGCTACTTCCCCCTCCACTTTTTTTTTATTGAGACTTTTCAGTTTTGGAATACCTAGTTTGCCTAGGTAATGAAAAACTCTGAGTGCTATAACATATGGTTTAGAAGTTCGACTTCTTTGCTTTGTATCCGAAGTGGCTACAAAGTCTAAGGGGCAACAAGCTCCAACAAGAGTTGGAAAGGAAGATTTTTCTATATAACTTCGAGAAAGGGGTGGTTTTTTAGCATATTTTGGGCCACCCGGAAGTTTATCAATGCTCTCCGAGTCTAAGAAAATAAGACCTTATAAGCGATAGAATTACTCTCTACTTTTAAAGGTGTCTTTTAGGGTTTACTCGAAAGGACAAAACTATGCTGGTCCACCAAAAGCACAATAATGATTTATCATATGACATCCATCGTGCGGTCCAAGAGGCTTCGACTCTCCTACTAAGGTATTGATAAATATATTTAGTCCTATATCATTTAAGGAGTAAGTAAACTAGGATCTTGTAAGTGCCAAAGTCAACATCAGATACATCTTTTGGAATCCACCTTAAAGGGGCAAAATAGTATGAACACATCCAAAATAGATAATTTCTCTCAAGCCCTCATGTTGGAACCTATGAAGATGAATAATGATTCATGAGGCTCGGGAAACCTAACTCTTTTATTGAAGGTATTAATAAACATATTTAATTTTGCATCGTTAAGAAATAGGGAACCGTTGATTCTTTTGTAGTAAACCAAAGGGGATTCTTTTGTTGTCTAAACCCAAAAGGACAAACTTGTATAAGCCATCCAAAGCATAATTTTTCTAGTGAAAATATTAAGTTTTCTTAGTAAAAATGTTATTGTTAGGATCAAAAGCACTAAGAGGGGGGGGGGGGGGGGGTGAATTAGTGCAGCGAAAAACTTGTCGAATCTCGGATTTATTTTGATGAGAAAATCAATTGATGGGTTAATTGATCTAATCCATATTATTGAGTTAAGTGTGCAGGATTAACCACGATAACCAGAAAATATAAAGCAAGAATACCGGAGTCAAGTTCGATGGACGTTTAAGAGTCCGAAGAATCATCGGAGATGCTGCCGGAACCAACCGAGAAGAAATCGGGAACTTGTCGGAATTTTCGAAAGTTTGCCGAAGAGATCGTCGGAGGTTCGCGGAGGTCACCAAGAAGGCTCGGCTACTCGTTGAAGTCGTCACAAGATCGGGAGCCTGCTAGGAGTCCGTCGAAAGAAATCCGAGGACATATCGGAAGTCCGTCGGAAGTTCGTCGGAAAGCTCGCCGGAACAAGACTCGACGTTCGCGGTTGAAAACTTGCTTGGGATGTTTTTAGTTACGTAGTTCACATGTAATTAAGATTAAGATTAAAAGATAATCTTATATCTTGGTTAGGGGCCAACTGGGCCCAAAATTAGACTTGGTTTGGGCTGAACTTAAAGCCCAACCAATGAACCGAAGGGTCTGGCGGTGGCACCGCCAGATTGGGCGGTGGCACCACCCAGCACCCGAGAGCCAGGTGGTGGCACCGCTTGGCTGGGCAGTGGCACCGCCAGTACACTGTTAGTGTTAGACACTGACAGGCGGTGGCACCGCCAACATCGGGAACCAAAGAGAATTCAAATTTTGGAGCCTAAATTTGAATCCTCTTGAGGCCTATAAATACCCCTCAATTCTCAGTTGAGATTACAACATTTGAGAAGCAAGAGATTGAGATAAAAGTCTTAGCAAAGCCTTTAGCAAGTTTTTATTTTCAATAGCTTGAGTGTTCACCTCCCTCTTTCTCTTTGAAAATTTGTAAGAGTGTGAACCACTTGTAAAAGGTTGTAAAAGGGGTATTTGTCCTTCTCCTTCAAAGTGATTTGCTAGTGGAAGTTGGGAGCCTCTTCGAAGAAGGCTTCGCAAGTGGATGTAGGTCATTTTGACCGAACCACTTTAAATTGGTGTGTTCTCTGGTTTGCATTTACTTATTATTATTTACCTTACTGCAAACCTTTATACGTGCTTTACTTCCTCATTATTTTTGCTGCACACCTTTACAAACACACTTTCAAGATAAGCACTTCCGAGTTCGATTTTTTATCGTACAAAAGATTTTTCCAAAACCGAAGTTTTAATCCGCTGCACTAATTCACCCCCCCTCTTAGTGCCGCTTTGATCCTAACAATTGGTATCATAGCGAGGCTCACTCTCATATTTGGTTTGATACCCAAGAGAGATGGCTTACTCCGGCATACATGAGGGTCATTCTATCACACGTTCACCCATGTTTAATGGGTCGGATTATACTTATTGGAAGACTCGTATGAGGATCTTCCTCATTTCCATGGATTTCGAGCTTTGGACTATTATCGAAAACGGATTTCAAAAATCTTCTCTTCCGATGAGTGAATGGAATGAATCGGAAAAGAAGGTTTTTGCTTTAAATGCAAAGGCTATGAATGTCTTGTTTTGTGCACTAGACAAAAATGAATTTAATCGTGTTTTAATTTGTGATTCGGCTTTTGATATTTGGAGAACTCTTGAGGTCACTCATGAAGGCACTAGCCGAGTGAAAGAGTCCAAAATCAACATCCTTGTGCACTCTTACGAACTTTTTCGAATGAAACCAAGTGAGTCCATCGGAGACATGTACACCCATTTCATGGATGTCATCAATGGACTCAAAACTCTTGGTAAAGATTTTACTAACTTTGAACTAGTAACTAAAATCTTAATATCCCTCCCTAAAAGTTGGGATCCAAAAGTTACGATCATTCAAGAGGCCAAAGACCTTAAAACATTCCCTCTTGAAGAACTTATTGGGTCTCTAATGACCTACGAAATGACATGTCAAGCTCATGACGAGCTCGAGAACCCCCTTCCAAAGAACAGGAAGGATATGACACTCACATCACAAGAAGATCACTTGAAAGGAACATCAAGTGATGAGGACAGTGACAATGACATTGCACTTTTGACTCAAAAATTTTAAAAAATTTTAAGAAAGAATAAATTGAAAAATAATATAAAAAATAAATTTGAACACAAGAAGGACCAAGTCATTTGCTATGAGTGCAAAAAACCGGGACACTACAAGAACGATTGTCCCCAAGCCAAAAAGAGAACATCAAAGAAGAAGGCGCTCAAGGCAACGTGGGATGATTCAAGCGCGTCCGAAGAAGAGGAGTCCAACACCGAGCAAGTTGCTCATTACACCCTAATGGCCATCGGAGAAGAGGTAACGAATTTAATTGATGCAGATTTACCATATCATGAATTATTAAATGTCTTCCATGAGTTATTTGATGAATGTAAGACAATTAGTAGAAAATACAAATTGCTAAAAAAAGGAGCATGATAGTCTCACTTGTAATTTCGATAAATTAAAGACTGAATATCATGATAGTTTAGCTCCATGTATAAAATGCTATGATCTAGAAACTCTTCAAAAGGAGAACTTGCTACATAAGGACACCTTGAAGAAATTCGAGGTTGGTAGCAAGTCTTTGAATATGATCCTTACAAATAAGGGTCACGTTCCTAAAAGAAGTGGAATTGGATTTGTGAGAAGTCCTTACCAAAATCCAACCACCTTCATTAAAGGCCTTGTCTTACATGTTCGGCACCAAAGCAATTGCAACTTTTGTTGCAAATATGAACATAAAACTTATAAATGTCCATTCAAGAAAATTAGTCCGAACAAACTAATTTAGGTTCCTAAATGAACTATGATCAATTCTATGCAATATGATGAACAAGTCAGATCAGTTTTTAAGGCACCCAAAAGAAAATGGGTACCTAAAAATAATCCCTTCTTGTAGAAACATACACCATCACAAGCTAGGATCAAGAGATGGTATCTCGATAGTGGATGCTTAAGACATATGACTGGAGATCCATCTCATTTATCTATGCTCACTAGCAAAGAAGAAGGGTACGTCACCTTCGGAGACAACAGCCAAGGCAAAATCATTGGCAAGGGAACCATAAGTAACAAATTAAAATTTTCTATTGATGATGTCTTACTAGTTGATGGATTGAAACGTAATCTCTTGAGTGTTAGTCAATTATGCGATACAAGTTATATCGTTAGATTTGAATCAAATGTGTGTATTATTGAAAAACCAAACCATAACATAACTATGATTGCATTAAAACAAAATAATGTCTACACCATCAACCTTGATGAACTAAGTAATGAAATGTGCTTCTCCGCTTTAAATGATGATGCTTGGCTTTGGCATAGGAGACTAGGTCATGTAAGCATGAAACTAATATCTAAGATCTCATCTAGAGAATTAGTACGAGGAATTCCAAATATGAAATTTATTAAGGACAAAGTATGCGATGCATGTCAACTAGGTAAACAAATGAAAACTAGTTTCAAACCAAAAATTCAAACTAGCACCACTAGACCATTACAATTGATTCATTTGGACTTATTTGGACCAATTGACACGACAAGTCTAGGAGAAAGCAAATATGCATTTGTAATTGTGGATGACTATACCAGATACACTTGGACGTATTTCTTAGCTCACAAAAGTGATTGTTTCAAGTGTTTCTTTAAATTTTGTAAACTCACTCAAAATGAAAAAGGCTTCATGATTTCATCAATTCGGAGTGATCATGATGGCGAATTTCAAAACCGTGACTTTCAAAATTTTTGTGAAGTTAATGGATACAAGCACAACTTCTCCGCTCCAAGAAATCCTCAACAAAATGGAGTAGTTGAAAGAAAAAATAAAATCCTACAAGAAATGGCAAGAACAATGTTAAATGAACATAGTCTACCCAAGTATTTTTGAGCCAAAGCCGTGAATACGGCTTGCTACATCATGAATAGGGTTCTAATAAGACCGTCCCTATCAAAAACTCCCTATGAATTATGGAATAACAAAAAACCAAATGTTTCTTATTTTAAAGTTTTCGGTTGTAAATGCTTTATTTTGAATGAAAGGGATGCTATAGGAAAATTTGATGCTAAATCCGATGAAGGCATCTTTCTTGGTTACTCTTCCGTTTCTAAGGCTTTTCAGGTTTTTAACAAAAGAACTTTAGTAATAGAAGAGTCTAGTTTTTAATGAAATTTCTGATTTAAAGAAAAATGATTTTGATGATGATCTTGGTTTTGATAATTTGAATTTAAATGAACCCCCTCCTCAAAATAGCAACTTGGATGTACCTTCTTCCAAAATTTTCTTACTCAAGGAATGGAAGTATATAGATGCTCATCCAAAGGAGCTAATTATAGGAGATACATCAAAAGGGGTTCAAACTCGTTCCTCTTTCAAGAATTTTTATGCTAACACTATATTCCTTTCTCAAATCGAACCTAAATGCATTGACGAGGCCTTAAAAGATGATTTTTTGGTTATTGCAATGCAAGAGGAATTAAATTAATTTGAGAGGAATAAGGTATGGAAGCTTGTTCCTAGACCTAGTGATCATTTAGTCATTGGTACTAAATGGGTCTTTAGAAACAAGCAAGACGAAAATGGTATTGTGGTTAGAAACAAGGCTAGATTAGTGGCCAAAGATTTCAACCAAGAAGAAGGTATTGACTACGAAGAAACCTTCGCTCTTGTGGCAAGATTAGAAGCCATTAGGATGCTCATTTCCTATGCTAGTAGTAATAATTTTAAACTGTTTCAAATGGACGTCAAAAAGTGCCTTCTTGAATGGTTTTATTTCCGAAGAAGTATATGTCGAACAACCTCCCGGATTTGAAAATTCTCTTCTTCCTAATCATGTATTCAAATTGACTAAGGCTCTCTAAAACAAGCTCCTAGAGCTTGGTATGAGAGGCTTAGTTCCTTTCTTATTTTAAATAATTTTACCAAAGGCAAGGTTGATACTAAATTGTTTATCAAACATTTTGAAAATAATTTTCTTATTGTGCAAATTTATGTTGACAATATTATTTTTGGCTCTTCGGATGAATCACTATGTGAATTATTTTCCAAATGTATGAGTCTTGAATTTGAAATGAGTTTAATGGGTAAATTAACTTTCTTTTTAGGATTACAAATTAAACAACTTAGTGATGATATATTTCTTAACCATTCTAAATATGCATTAGAATTATTAAAACGATTTAACATAGATAATTCAAAAGCAATAAACACCCCTATGAGTACTTCAACTAAGTTAGATATGGATGAAAATAGTGAAAATTTTGATAAAAAACATATAGGGGAATGATAGGTAGTATACTCTACCTCACCGTGACTAGATCGGATATTATGTTTAGTATAGGACTTTGCACTAGGTTTCAATCTAATCCTAAATTATCTCATCTTAAGAGTGTCAAAAGAATATTTAGGTATCTTAAAGGAACTCCAAATTTAGGATTGTGGTATCCAAAATATGAAAAATTCGATTTAATAGCTTATGCAGATGTCGATTTTGGCGGATGCAGGATAGATAGAAAAAGTACATCCGGAACATGCCAATTTTTAGGACATGCACTTGTTTCTTGGACTTCCAAGAAATAAAATTCAGTTGCACTATCTACGGCGGAAGCCGAATACATTGCTGCAAATGCATGCTGTGCACAAGTTGTTTGGATGAAAAATACATTAGAAGACTATGGAATTCACTTCAAAAACGTTCCCATAAAATGTGATAATACTAGTACCATATGTCTTACCAAAAATCTAATTCAGCACTCTAGAACTAAGCATATCGATATTAGGCATCATTTCATACGCGATTATGTCCTTAACAATAATGTTGTTTTAGAATTTATTGATACAAAGCATCAATTGGCATATATTTTTACAAAAGCCTTAAATGAAGACCAATTTGAATTCATTAGAAGGGAACTAGGCATGTTAAATTGTCCCTGAAAATAAGCTTGTTTGAATGTATTTTCTGAAAAATGTCTCATCCTTTTCCGTTCTTCTATGGATTTGACTTCATCATTCTCTTTCAATTCAAAATGATATATTAAAGTATAACTCATTATCTTAACCTATCTTGAGTCAAACACCTCTAAAAAACAAAAGAGGGAAGAAAGGATTTTTTTTTTCTGAATGAATGCTGATTTTTTTAAAAATGAATTCTGGATAAATATTTTTAGTAAATTTGAATGATGAATTTTATATGATTAATCTTAATCCTGAATTCGTTCTCTAATGATTGTGTGCTTCAAGTCTCATCTCCTTTTTGTTGATGATAAAGGGGGAGAAAAGTGATGACTTGTACTATTTTGATAGCATGACTTATATGAATTGCAAAAGCTTGTGTGATACGAATATCTTATATGCCTTGCAAAATCCTTGAGAATATCACAAGATTGGTTGATCATATTGAAATCATGCCTTACATTTATATCATGAAATTCATGTTGAAAATCTTTATCTCCTATCGTAGTAAAAATTGTCCTTTATCATTCAACTTGAAAATGATTTTCATCGAATTTTTGTATTTACTTATGCTTAATGAGAATAACGATAAGTTCAACGGTTAGAACTTATCGGTTTATGCTTGAATTCAATGGGATGGAATTCAAGTGTTTTTATCTTCTCATAATATGGCATATAAATAGGGGGGGTTATGTTTAACTCCGTCATCAATTGATTGTCATCATAAAAAAGGAGGAGATTATTGAATCTCGGATTTTGATGATAAAATCAATTGATGGGTTAATTGATCTAATCCATATTATTGAGTTAAGTGTGCAGGATTAACTACGATAACTAGAAAACATAAAGCAAGAATATCGGAGTCAAGTTCGATGGACGTTTAAGAGTTCAAAGAATTATCGGAGATGCTGCCGGAACCAACCGAGAAGAAATTGGGAACTTGTCGAAATTTTCGGAAGTTTGCCGAAGAGATCGTCGGAGGTTCGCGGAGATCACCGAGAAGGCTCGACTACTCGTTGAAGTCGTCACAAGATCGGGAGCCTATTGGGAGTCTGTTGGAAGAAATCCGAGGGCATATCGGAAGTCCACTAGAAGTTCGTCGGAAAGCTCGCCGAAACAAGACTCGACGTTCGCGGTTGAAAACTTGCTTGGGATGTTTTTAGTTACGTAGTTCACATGTAATTAGGATTAGGATTAAAAGATAATCCTATATCCTGGTTAGGGGCCAATTGGGCCCAAAATTAGACTTGGTTTGGGCTGAACTTAAAGCCCAACCAGTGAACCAAAGGGTCTAGTGGTGGCACCGCCAGATTGGGCGGTGGCACCGCCCAACACCCGATAGCCAAGTGGTGGCACCGCCCAGCACCCAAGAGCCAGGCGGTGGCACCGCCAGCATCGAGAACCAAAGAGAATTCAAATTTTGGAGCCTAAATTTGAATCCTCTTGAGGCCTATAAATACCCATCAATTCTCAGCTGAGATTACAACCTTTTAGAAGTAAGAGATTGAGATAAAAGTCTTAGCAAAGCCTTTAGCAAGTTTTTGTTTTCAATAGCTTGAGTGTTCACTTCCCTCTTTCTCTTTGAAAATTTAAAAGAGTGTGAACCATTTGTAAAAGGTTGTAAGAGGGGTATTTGTCCTTCCCCTTCAAAGTGATTTGCTAGTGGAAGTTGGGAGCCTCTTCGAAGAAGGCTTCGCAAGTGGATATAAGTCATTTTGACCGAACCACTTTAAATTGGTGTGTTCTCTGGTTTGCATTTACTTATTGCTATTTACCTTACTGCAAACCTTCATACGTGCTTTACTTCCTCATTACTTTTGCTGCAAACCTTTATGAACACGCTTTTAAGATAAGCACTTCCGAGTTCGGTTTTTTATCGTACGAAAGATTTTTCCAAAACTGAAGTTTTAATCCGCTGCACTAATTCACCCCCCCCCCCCACCCCTAGTGCCGCTCCGATCCTAACAAAACTTTCGACGATTAAAACTGTGTTCATATGATAAGAGTGATTTAGGTAGAAAAGTCGATTCGTAAATCACTTTAACTTGTGATCAAGTAAGATGCAGTTAAAGTAAGTCTATGAAGGCAGTTTGCAGTTATGATGGAAATTAGAATGTAAGCGTAAACTAAAATATGATGTTTGTATGATAAAACTGATTTACGTCTAAATACCGATTCAGAAAATACTGAACTTTGAAACACGATCGTAAATGCGCAAAAGGCAGTAAGCTATTGAGGAGGTTTGCAGTAAAGATAATATGCTGAAAGTAAATGCAAACCGAGATTTAGAGTGATTCGGTCAATCTTGACCTACATCCACTTTTGGCTTCCTCCACCAACGAGGTCACCGACGTCCACTAGAGGCCTTCCTTCAATAGGCGAAGGCCAACCACGTTTTTATAGTTTCACTCCTTTTGACGGGCTTAGGAGACAACCCTTACAGAATTTTCTTTCCTCTCTTAACAGATCAAAACTTGGAAGAAAAGAGGGAGGAGAACTTTTAACTCATACAACACTTTTGAGCTCTAAAAATAACAGAGTAAGATCAGGATTTCAGTAGTTTTGGGTTGCTTTATCATTGCTGAAAGCATGGGGTATTTATAGGCCCCAACCCAATTTGAATTCCAAGCTCAAAACTGTCAATTCCTGGAATTCCGGGGTCTGACGGTTGCACTGCCTGACTAGGGCAGTTGCACCGCCTGGCAGAGCTTGAAGACTGAGCCTCTGGGCGGTGTCACCTCTTGTCAGGGACGGTTGCACCTCCTGCCAGAGCTCGGAGACTAAGCCCTGGGCGGTGCCACTGCCCACCCAAGCGGTGCCACCTCTGGCCAAGTAATCTGGGTTCGAATGGGCTGGTCCATTTGACCTAATTTGGGTCTTTCAAGGACCCAATTGCCCCAAGATTAAGTTAATGGGATCACCTCCCATTTCTAACTTAATCATCATGCTAACTACGAATTTCTTAAGACATTTACTGCAACTTGCTCCAGTGCGTCAATCGCTTCTTCCGGCGAGCTTCCGTCGATCATCCGATGAACCCTCGGTGATGCTCCTGCGGACTTCCGGCAAACTCCTAGACTTGCGACGATCCACTTGGCAAGTTCCGACAAGCTTCTTTGGCAAGCTCCTGGACTTTTCGGATTTGTTCCTGTAGAACCTCCGACGACCGTCCGAACTTCCGTCGAATTCTCGAACCCCCAACGTAATCATAGTTTTGACTCCGGCACAACTCCTGCTGCATGTCTTACTTTCATCGTAGTTAATCATGCACACTTATCTCAACATATGGATTAGATAACAAATGACAATTGACGTCATCATCAAAATCCGAGATTCAATAATCTCCCCCTTTTTTATGATGGTAATCAATTGATAATGGAGTTAACCTTAACTCCCCCTATCTATGTGTCATAATTGAGATAAGTCATTCTTAAATTCAAAGCCTTTGAATTCAAGAGACATATTGATAAGTTAAAATCATTTAACCTTATCAATACTCCCATCATGATTCCCATCATGATGTATCTCTTTGAAAATGATGTATGATGTCAAGACTTGACATCCATTTTCAAATTTCAAATGTGAATGATAGCAATTCATCATATGGTAAGATATCAACATGTAAAATTTCGAAGTAAGATTTTGATATCTTAACATGATGTACACATTTCAAGTATTTTAGCAATCATAGCATTTCATCACATGGTAATATATCAACACGTAGGACTACGATGCAAGTTCTTGATATCTTAACATGATGCAAACATGACATATTGCTAATATGACAATCATAGTTATCATTAATTCATATATTTTCGATGATGCAAGCATGGCATAATCATAGCATCAATTCATATATATGCTTTTTTCAACATGATATGGCATTTATAGCATCAATTCATTTATTTCTCCCCCTTTGTCATCAACAAAAAGGAGAACGATATAAACAACTTTTAAATATACGTGCGATGTCATAAGTAGATTCATGTCATTTATCTATATAGAGTGATAGGACATAAATTATAAAACATCTCAAGAAAAACATGACATGAAGATTATAGAGTGAAAACTTCTTCCTTTTTATTGGTTATTATCTTTTTGAATGAAGGAGAAAAGCTATTTGTGTAGTTCAAATCGATAGGATATTAAGGCATGTTTTACAAGGATCAGGATATTTATGTGAATCAAATCCTTGCACATAAAAATATCTTCCTTTTATAAGAAGGAATCATCAAATCTATTTCTCAAAGAGAATATTTTTCACATGATAAGTCTAAAAGATATGCATTTGCTTAGATGATTATATTTGTCAAAAATCAATGATGTGAATCAAACTATATATTTATTAAGTCCGAAAGAGAATAATGCATTCATAAAATCCGATTGGAACTGAAAATTTAATTTAACACTTTCATGCAATCAGACAAGACTATACAATCATGAAGACATGCTCATTGTTATGGAAATTTTTGTATTAATTTCCAACATGTTATTTTAGGCATGTAATGGTAATTAAGTGATTTGATCATTCAATCAATAAAGTCCAAATAATAATTTTAACAAGTTTATGCATTCGGACACATCAACATTCCTAATTCTCTTCTTATGAAATCAAATTATTCTTCACTTAGAGGTTTTGTAAAAATATCAACTAGTTGATGCTTAGTATCTATGAACTCTATTATTACATCATGATTAGTAACATGATCTCATATAAAGTGATGTCTAATATCAATATGTTTTGTTCTTGAGTGTTGAATGAGATTCTTTGTTAAACGCATTACACTCGTGTTATCACATTTAATGGGAATGTTTTTAAGATAGACTTTATAATCTTCTAAGGTGTTTTTTATCCACACAACTTGTGCACAGCATGCACTAGCTATAATATATTCAGCTTCGGTTGTTGATAGTGCAACCGAGTTTTGTTTCTTAAGTGACTGGGAAACAAGGGAATGTCCCAAAAATTGACATGTTCCTGATGTGCTTTTTCTATCTAGTCTACACCCAGCAAAATCCGTATCAGCATAAGCAATTAACTCAAAATTTTTGAATTTTGGATACCATAATCCTAGATTTGTGGTACCTTTAAGATATCTAAGTATTCTTTTAACCGCTTTGAGATGAGATATCTTAGGGTTCGATTGAAACCTAGCACAAAGTCCTATACTGAACATGATATCTGGTCTAGTTGCAGTGAGGTAAAGTAAACTTCCTATCATACCCCTATAAGTTTTTTGATCAAAACTTTCTCCACTCTCATCAACTTCTAACTTAGTGGAGGTGCTCATAAGGGTGTTAATAGCTTTTGAACTATCCATATTAAATCTTTTCAGTAGATCTAAAGCATATTTAGTTTGACTAATAAAGATGTCATTGCTTAGTTGCTTAATTTGTAAGCCTAAGAAAAAGGTTAATTCTCCCATCAAACTTATTTCAAATTCGGGTTTTAGCAAAAGATTCACAAAGAGATTCATTCGTAGAACCGAAGATAATATCATCAACATAAATCTGAACAATGAGAAAATTATTTTCAAAATTCTTGATAAACAATGTAGTATCAACCTTGCCTTTTGTGAAATTATTTTCAATAAGAAAAGAGCTAAGTCTCTCATACCAAGCCCTAGGGGCTTGTTTTAAACCATAGAGAGCTTTAGTTAATTTAAACATATGATTAGGGAGGCTATTATTTTCAAATCCAAGAGGTTGTTCAACATAAACTTCTTCGGAAATAAAGCCGTTAAAAAAGCGCTTTTAACATTCATTTGAAACAACTTAAATTATTACTACTAGCATAGGCAAGAAGCATCCTTATGGCTTCTAATCGAGCCATAGGAGCGAAGGTTTCTTCGTAATCAATACATTCTTCTTGGTTTGGGGACAATCACTTTTGTAGTGTCCCAACTTTTTGTACTCGTAGTAAATAACTTGGTCCTTTTTGGGTTTAAGTTTATTTTTTGTGTCATTTTTAAACTTGTTTCTCTTAATGAATTTTTTGAATTTCCTTATTAGATGTGCGAAGTCATCGTTACAGTCCTCATCACTTAAGTTTTCTCTCAAGTGGTCATCTAAAGTTCTAAGTGTCATATCCTTCCTCATCACTTGATGTCTTCTTGTTCTTCATGAGCCTTGCATGTCATTTCATAGGTCATTAATGACCCGATTAGTTCTTCAAGAGGGAAGTTGTTTAAATCTTTAGCCTCTTGAATAGCAGTGACTTTAGGGTCCCAACTCTTAGGAAGGGATCTTAGAATCTTATTTACAAGCTCAAAATTCGAAAAACTTTTACCAAGTCCATTTAGACCATTGACGACATTCGTGAAATGGGTGTACATGTCGCCAATAGTCTCGCTCGATTTTATTCAGAAAAGATTGATTTTTGACTCTTTCACTTTACTTGTGCCTTCGTGAGTCACTTAGAGTGTATGCCAAATATCAAACGCGGTTTCACAAACCGAAACACGATTAAACTTATTTTTATCAAGCGCACAAAATAAGGCATTCATAGCCTTTGCATTAAGAGCGAAAGTCTTCTTCTCTAATTCATTCCAATCGATCATTGGAAGAGAAGACTTCAAAAATCCATTTTCGATAAGATTCCAAAGTTTAAAATCCATTGAAATGAGGAAGATCCTCATTTGGGTCTTCCAATAGGTGTAGTCCATCCCATTGAACATGGGTGGACGTGTAATAGAATAGCCCTCTTGGTTTCCGGCGCATGCCATCTCTCTTGGGTTTTAATCCGTTTGAGAGTTAACCCCACTCTGATACCAATTATTAGGATCAAGAGCACTAAGAGGGGGGGGGTGAATTAGTGCAGCGAAAAACTTTCGACGATTAAAACTGCGTTCGTACGATAAGAGTGATTTCGATAGAAAAGCTGATTCGTAAATCACTTTAACTTGTGATCAAGCAAGATGCAGTTAAAGCAAGTCTATGAAGGCAGTTTGCAGTTATGATGGAAATTAGAATGTAAGCGTAAACTGAAATATGATGTTCATACGATAAAACTGATTTACGTCTAAACACCGATTCGGAAAATACTGAACTTTGAAACACGATCGTAAATGCGCAGAAGGCAGTAAGCTATTGAGGATGTTTGCAGTAAAGATAATATGCTCAAAGTAAATGCAAATCGAGATTTAGAGTAGTTCGGTCAATCTTGACTTACATCCACTTTTGGCTTCCTCCACCAACGAGGTCATCGACGTCCGCTAGAGGCCTTCCTTCAATAGGCGAAGGCCAACCACCTTTTTACCGTTTCACTCCTTTTGACGGGCTTAGGAGACAACCCTTACAGAATTTTCTTTCCTCTCTTGACAGATCAAAACTTGGAAAAAAAGAGGAAGGAGAACTTTTAACTCATACAACACTTTTGAGCTCTAAAAATCACAGAGTAAGATCATGATTTCGGTGGTTTTGGATTTCTTTATCATTGCTGAAAGGGTGGGGTATTTATAGGCCCCAACCTAGTTTGAATTCCGAGCTTAAAACTGTCAATTCTCGGAATTTCGGGGTCTAACGGTTACACTGCCTGACTAGGGTGGTTGGACCGCCCGACATAGCTCGAAAACTGAGCCTCTAGGCGGTGTCACCTCTTGTCAGGGACGGTTGCACCTCCTACTAGAGCTCGGAGACCGAGCATAGGCAGTGCCACCTCCTGACTAGGGCGGTTGCACCGCCCAACTAGAGCTCGGAGATCGAGCTCAAGCGGTTGCACCGCCCAGCCAGAGCTCAGAGACTGAGCCCTAGGCGGTGCCACCGCCGACCCAAGTGGTGCCACCTCTGGCCAAGTAATCTAGGTCCGAATGGGCTGATCCATTCGACCCAATTTGGATCTTTCAAGGGCCCAATTACCCAAGATTAAGTTAATGGGATCACCTCCCATTTCTAACTTAATCATCGTGCTAACTATGAATTTCTTAAGATATTTACAGCAACTTACTCCGGTGTGTCAATTGCTTCTTCCGGCGATCATCCGATGAACCCTCGGTGATACTCCTGCGGACTTCCAGTAAACTCCTGGACTTGCGACGATCCACTTGGCAAGTTCCGACGATTAAAACTGCGTTCGTACGATAAGAGTAATTTCGATAGAAAAGCTGATTCGTAAATCACTTTAACTTGTGATCAAGCAAGATGCAGTTAAAGCAAGTCTATGAAGGCAGTTTGCAGTTATGATGGAAATTAGAATATAAGCGTAAACTGAAATATGATGTTCGTACGATAAAACTGATTTACGTCTAAACACCGATTCGGAAAATACTGAACTTTGAAGCACGATCGTAAATGCGCAGAAGGCAGTAAGCTATTGAGGATGTTTGCAGTAAAGATAATATGCTCAAAGTAAATGCAAATCGAGATTTAGAGTAGTTCGGTCAATCTTGACTTACATCAACTTTTGGCTTCCTCCACCGACGTCCACTAGAGGCCTTCCTTCAATAGGCGAAGGTCAACCACCTTTTTACCGTTTCACTCCTTTTGACGGGCTTAGGAGACAACCCTTACAAAATTTTCTTTCCTCTCTTGACAGATCAAAACTTGGAAAAAAAGAGGAAGGGGAACTTTTAACTCATACGACACTTTTGAGCTCTAAAAATCACAAAGTAAGATCATGATTTCGGTGGTTTTGGGTTGCTTTATCATTGCTGAAAGGGTGGGGTATTTATAGGCCCCAACCTAGTTTGAATTCTGAGCTCAAAACTGTCAATTCTCGGAATTTCGGGGTCTGGCGGTTGCATTGCCTGACTAGGGCGATTGGACCGCCTGACAGAGCTCGAAGACTGAGCCTCTGGGCGGTGTTACCTCTTGTCAAGGGCGGTTGCATCTCCTGCTAGAGCTCGGAGACCGAGCTCAGGCGGTGCCACCTCCTGACTGGGGCGGTTGCACCGCCCAGCTAGAGCTCAAAGACTGAGCCCTAGGCGGTGCCACCTCTGGCCAAGTAATCTAGGTCCGAATAGGCTAATCCATTCGACCCAATTTGGGTCTTTTAAGGGCCCAATTACCCAAGATTAAGTTAATGGGATCACCTCCCATTTCTAACTTAATCATCGTGCTAACTATGAATTTCTTAAGATATTTACAGCAACTTGCTCCGGTGCGTCAATTGCTTCTTCCGGCGATCATCCGATAAACCCTCGGTGATACTCCTGCGGACTTCCAGTAAACTCCTGGACTTGCGACGATCCACTTGGCAAGTTCCGACGATTAAAACTGCGTTCGTACGATAAGAGTAATTTCGATAGAAAAGCTGATTCGTAAATCACTTTAACTTGTGATCAAGCAAGATGCAGTTAAAGCAAGTCTATGAAGGCAGTTTGCAGTTATGATGGAAATTAGAATATAAGCGTAAACTGAAATATGATGTTCGTACGATAAAACTGATTTACGTCTAAACACCGATTCGGAAAATACTGAACTTTGAAGCACGATCGTAAATGCGCAGAAGGCAGTAAGCTATTGAGGATGTTTGCAGTAAAGATAATATGCTCAAAGTAAATGCAAATCGAGATTTAGAGTAGTTCGGTCAATCTTGACTTACATCAACTTTTGGCTTCCTCCACCGACGTCCACTAGAGGCCTTCCTTCAATAGGCGAAGGTCAACCACCTTTTTACCGTTTCACTCCTTTTGACGGGCTTAGGAGACAACCCTTACAAAATTTTCTTTCCTCTCTTGACAGATCAAAACTTGGAAAAAAAGAGGAAGGGGAACTTTTAACTCATACGACACTTTTGAGCTCTAAAAATCACAAAGTAAGATCATGATTTCGGTGGTTTTGGGTTGCTTTATCATTGCTGAAAGGGTGGGGTATTTATAGGCCCCAACCTAGTTTGAATTCTGAGCTCAAAACTGTCAATTCCCGGAATTTCGGGGTCTGGTGGTTGCATTGCCTGACTAGGGCGATTGGATTGCCTGACAGAGCTCGAAGACTGAGCCTCTGGGCGGTGTTACCTCTTGTCAGGGGCGGTTGCATCTCCTGCTAGAGCTCGGAGACCGAGCTCAGGCGGTGCCACCTCCTGACTGGGGCGGTTGCACTGCCCAGCTAGAGCTCAAAGACTGAGCCCTAGGCGGTGCCACCTCTGGCCAAGTAATCTAGGTCCGAATAGGCTAATCCATTCGACCCAATTTGGGTCTTTCAAGGGCCCAATTACCCAAGATTAAGTTAATGGGATCACCTCCCATTTCTAACTTAATTATCATGCTAACTACGAATTTCTTAAGATATTTACAGCAACTTGCTCCGGTGCGTCAATCGCTTCTTCCGACGATCATCCGATGAACCCTCGGTGATGATCCTGCGGACTTCCGGTAAACTCCTGGACTTGCGACGATCCACTTGGCAAGTTCCGACGAGCTTCTTTGGCAAGTTCCTGGACTTCTCGGATTTGTTCCTACAGAACCTTCGATGACTATCCGAACTTCCGTCGAATTCTCGAACTCCCAACGTGATCATAGTCTTGACTCCGGCGTAACTCCTACTACATGTCTTACTTTCATCGTAGTTAATCCTGCACACTTATCTCAATATATGGATTAGATAACAAATGGCAATTGACGTCATCATCAAAATCCGAGATTCAACAATTATTATTACGTGTGAAAACATAAATATTTTCATATATAAACTAAGAGAGACGTAATATGTTTGTCATTAATCTTATCAATTTAAAATTTTAATTTTAGATAACATAATATTGTGAAATCTTCGATTGACATGAGTAAAATGACCCGGTCCTTTGTTTTTTTTTGCTAAGACCCGCATAAAAATATGCGATTGACATGAGTAAACCTAAAGCAACAGTAGTATTTATATCATTCGTGGCATAGCAAACTCCGCATGAGGTAACTGTATAATTTTCCAAGGTAAAAGGGCACCTGACCAGTTAGAAACAAAAATAAATAATTTGAAAATATTATTGTCAACATAAAAAATTTTAAGAAATAGATATTTTGTACACTAATGATATGTAGGGACAAATACGTCATTCCATAACTTGGAGAGGGATCACGTGGTTGGGATCGCTGATTCATCGTGCATCGTCCGTTCCATCTTGATCGTCATCGAACTATAAGTATTGGACTCCGACCACCCTCCCCTTGGTTGTCCTTTAGGGTTTTCCGCCGCTCGCGCGTTAGCTTGCCGTCGATTCCAGGCAGCGCTGCCCCCATGGCGATCCAACAGGATGTTAAACTCTTCAACCGCTGGTCCTTCGACGATGTCGAGGTTTGCACTCTTCCCTCTGCGATACCATCCTTGTGCTTTTAATCTCTTTTGCTTTTATGAATCTGATTGTTTTTCTCCCTTCTGATATTTGGTAGATGTGAGTTGAGTGTTTCGCTTGGATGTGATATGCATTAGACTTAAGGACCTGTTCAAGGAAAGATGCTTGTTTTCTTCCTTCTCTGTGTTATAGTTGCATTTGCTTCTGTTTCTGGGAAAAGGCTGCACTTTTCCTGTCCTTGTTTGCCCTTTCCCTGCATAGCGGATGTGACATGCATTAGACTTAAGGATATGTTCAAGGAAAGATGCTTGTTTTCTTTGTTCTGTTTGTGTCATAGCCGCATTTTCTTGTTTCTGAGAAAGGATCTGTCATACCCACTCTTGTGTGCGAGAGTGGAATCTCTCTACGAGATGTTTTCCTGTTCTAGACACTGTCGTATTTTTTCCTCAAGAGGTGATTTTGTTTCTCCCAGTTGTTCATATTAGTATATAGATGGAAAAATAAGTTTCGCTATACATCTTTTTGTACAGATCAAGTAGAGGCTGGTGGAGAATCAATTGAAAGCGAGATAGTATTGGAATGCTCAATAAATATTTTACGAACTTAAAGTATAATTTAGCTCTCTGATAAGTTTGTCAGTAGCCAGTGCTTGATGTGGTTGGCAAGCGTTAGGTTGTATGAAGACACGGATGGAAGGGGAAGCTTTACTGGATATTTAGATGTAGGTTTTCCTAACAAATTATCAGAATTGAGCATATAGGTTTAAGATTCTTTAGTCACTGATTCTCGGAGCGTGACTTGCAATGTCATCATAGAGAATAAATGCATGATAGTTCTGATTGTCTTATAATTAGTTCCTATTTACTAGTGCTATATATTCTGGGATGACTAGCCTTAGGTTGTTAACCATATTACAACGAACAAGAATAAGTTTAAACCTAAAAGTTTTAGCATATTATTTATTAGGTTGGCATACTGTATATACATGGCTGTTATTATTCTCATTTATTTTTGATATTTTAAATTGGCTCACCTCCAACTTTGCAGTTCATTTATAAAAATTCACCCTGAAAGGTTTTTGAAAGTTTTCACTATTTTCATGAAATGTTCATGTAATCGTAAATTGTAAATAAATTTGGGCAAATTATCAGAAAGAGCCCTTAGTTTTGAGAAATTTTCATAGAATATTAAAATTTTCGAAATAGCAAAATTAATCTTAAATAAATTTTTTTTTCTATTTTTACCTTAAAAACTGTTTCTTCTCTCTGCACTTTTTTTATGAACCAACCTATACAATTGAATAGGTTCAGCCAATTTAAAATAAATTGTGTTAAATAGTTTATTGATAATATCAAATTATAATGTCATCCCAAATAGTTAGGATTTATGATTTTATTTTTTTATTAATTTATATTATTAAAAATAATAAAATAAATATATAAAAATATATTATAGAAATAATTTTATCAGTTATAAAGCAAAGAATAAGATAATAATATTTATATGTTTTAAAAATAAAAATTAAATATAATTTTTTAAATAGTTAAATTTAAAAATAAATTTAAAAATTATATAAGACCATTATTTTTATTATTTAAGTTTTTAAAATATTTGTTATATTTTTATTCTTAAAAGTTAAATTTCTCTAAAATAAAAAAAATATTTAATTTTTTTAAAAAGAAAGTTATATATTTTTTTTATCTAGTTCCAATTCAAATGTTTTTTGAAAGTTCCAAATTTTTTTTGAGTAGGTTAAGATCTAGTTATATTATTTTTCATAATTTTCTTGTTTAAATAATGTAAGTGGTTTAAAATAGTTTTTTTACTTATTTTTAAGCTCAAATATAAAAAATATTTCATGGAAACATTATATTTTGATAAAATTAGAAGAAATTAAAGAAAATAAAAAATATATATTATTAAGATTAGTGATTTAAAAAGCGCTAGGCGCTCGCTCGAGTGAAGTGAGGCATTAAAATATATAATATAATTAATAAATATAATTATTTAAAGTTTCAAATAAAAATATGCTATTAAATTAAAAAAAATCTAAGATTTAAAATCACAATGCCACATTAATAAAAAGTTTTAAAATTCAAAATAATAAAATTTTACATCAAAGTCATTCATCATAATCAATATTATCGTCATTTTCACATAAATCATCTTCATTGAATTCGTCCTCTTCCTCTTATTCTTCGACTCCTTCCTCTTCATCAAAATATGTTTCATTTTCTATGTCTTCAACAATAGCAGAAGCCGAGCTTGATGCTTTTGTACTTATTTTTCTCTTTGTCATTTGGCTTGTATATATTTGTAATTCTCCAGCAATTGAAGTTCTTGCCATATCTCCCCATGTCAGTCTATCATCTTCAAATACAAGCTCGACTTCGGCATCTTGCAAGTTAGCACTCATTTCTCTCACCAACCACTCATTTGAATCATCAATATCTTGCAATGAGATTGAATCAATTCTATTTTGCAAATCATGACGAGCCTTCAAAGCTTGATTATATTTTATGTAAACAAGATCGTGTAATCGTTTATGTTTCAATTGATTTCTTCTCTTTGAATGAATCTGTTATGTCATATAATTTAAAAATATATTAATATATCTATTTAAATTAATTAATTAAAATAAAAATATTTAGTGATCCTTACATGCTTAAAGACATTTCAGTTTTGCTCACAACTCGAAACACTACATGTTAAACTAAGTACTTTGATAGCAAATTGCTGTAAGTTCGGTGTAGAATTTTTAAATATACTCCATCATTTAGCTGCAAAATTTATGTTATTATTAGCAATAATATAGTAATATACTATAGATGAAATTAATTATATCAAATTATTAATACCTGGAGACATAGTTGTCCTAGATCAAACGGTTATTGGAATTCCAAAAGGACCTTCGGCATTTTTATATAAAGATAATTCGCGAATAATCTTATCTTGCACCTTAAGGCTTGAAATTAATCTTGTAACGCATTGATATAACACATTCAAAATTTTTGCATCAAATCCAATAAATTTAATCTAGAATTCAGGATTCAAATAATATCCTGATACATGTAAGGGACAATGAAGTTGATAATTTTATCTTTCATCAATGATTATAAAAATTCTCATATTTTTTTTTATTTTCATTAAAAGACTTTTTAATCGTCTCATTTGCTCTATCCATAGCTTCATAAATATATCTCATTGCATACTTATTTTCATTATCCACCAATCGAAGGATTCGAACAAGAGGGCTCATTACATTTAATATATAAACTACATGATTCCAAAAGGATGGTATTAAGATGACATCAGTAGCTCTCTTGTCGTTTGCTTCTTTTGCCCATTTACTTGTCACTCATTTCTCAGAGGTAAGCATGTTTATCAAATTATGTTTTTAACGATGCACGCTTTGTAATGTCAAGAATGAAGTAGCAAATTGGGTGACACCATATCTCACTAATTTTTTGTTCCCTGTGAATTCTCTCATTATATTCAAAGCCCCAATATGATTATAAAGAAATCCAACAACAAAAATTATCCTTTTTAAGATTTTCTTGATATCTAAGATCTTTCCAATATTTTCTAATATTAAATTAATATAATGTGTCGTACATGGAGTCCAATATAAGTGTTGTTTTTTTTATTTAAACAATTTACCTAAGATAAAGGATAACAAAAATGATAAGATTTAGGAGTTTAACATATTTAATTGAAGATAAAATAAATAAAAATTTATAAGATGAATATTATCAGCTAATACATAATTGCTTCTATTGTCAGTTATGATTTGAACGATATTTTGTTCTCCAATTTCTTCCACGAGCTTATCAAGTAAATTATATATCTTGTCCCCAGATTTTATAAAAGATGAAGCATCTATTGACTTTACAAACATAGTCCCTAAAGAACAGTTAATCATAAAATTAATTATACTCCTACGTCTCCTATTAATCCAAACATCTAACATAATATAGCAACTATGTATTGCCTATGATTCTTTATGACCCTTTAGTAAGTCCATTTGTATAATTCAACTCTTTTTGCAACAATGGAACTCGCATCTCTTAATAACTTTGAAGTTTTAATCTCGCACCATACCTTCCAATAGCTTCAATCATTTCCTTAAAATTGTCTAAACAAGTTGTACTAAGGGGAAGACCACCCTGATAGAAGAAGTGAGCAATGTGCTTAATTGTTCTTTCTCTTATTTCTTTATCACAAGCATTACTTATATTTGTTTGTCTAAATTTTGAGCCTTCTGTCTTGCTCTTGTTGCTTTTGTGATCCTTGAAACATATATAGATCCATCGGTCCTTTTTTACCCTTCTTAGTACTCATAACTTTTTTTCCTTTTTTTGTCGTATACTTTTTTCCCACTTAGGTTAATACTCATAGAATAATCTTCTTCTTCATTCCTGAGATGTTCAACATTGTTTTCTGGTAAATTCCCGTAAGATTTATTCTTTTGCGTCTTCTTTTCATTCATATAACTCAGCAACTCTTCTTTTACCTCAGGTGGACACTTTTTGTAAGCTGTTGCATTCTTGAAATTTCCTACCAGATATTGTTTTGTACAAAAAATACCACATCTAGTAGTCTTATTGCAGAATATGCAAGTCATTACATCAGGATCTTTTGAATCCTTTAGATAACTATACTTTTATATAGGATCTTTATTTGATGCCATTGGAGATTCTATTGAGTTGCTTTGTATATTTGCCATTTATCCTGAAACCTAATAATAATTTTAAATAAATAAAAATTAATAGCATTAAAATTAAAATAATATATTATTAATCTAATAAATATAAATTTTGTTACTAGTATACAGTTAACAGTATACTTTCGAAAGAGGAGAAACGAAACAGAAGAGAAGAGTGTAAGGGAAGACCAAGGGTGTTGACTGAGAAAAGCGGGAGCGGTAGCGGTAGCGGCAACGGTAGCGGCAACGACGAGCGATGACAATGGCAGCGGTAGTAGCGGGAGCGGTGATAGTGGCAGCAGTAAAAGCGAGCAGCGGTAGGGGCGAGCTACGACAATGGCAGCGGTAGCAACGATAGAGGCAGCAAGAGCGGTAATAGTGGCAACGGTAGCAACGGGAGCGGCGATAGTGAGTAGCGGCTGCGGTAGCGTGAACGACGAGCAGGGTTGGGGTTAGGGAAGTCGCGTTGATATCGGTGCTTTAGTTGGTTCGATTGAACGAACTAAAGCACCAGAGACCGAACCAAACCTAAAACGCTGGTTTGGTCGCCTGGTTTAACCCAGGCGCTCGCCCGAAGTGCTCGGCGCCTTGGCTCGCCTTGCCTCGCTGGAAATGAAGCGAGACACATGGGCCTTGCCTCACTCGAGCGCCTAGGTGAGCGCTCGAGCGTCTTTTTAAATCACTGATTAAGATGTTGAAAATTTTATGGTGCTGCTCTGCAAAAATTTCTCAAAATTAGGGCTTTTTCTGAGAATTTGCCCAATAAATTTTATAATCTTTCTGTTATATTCATAAAAATGCTCCCTGATGTTTATGCTTGTTCTTTCTGGTTTCTAATCTCTTAAATGTCACAGTAGTCTTTCCATCAGTATCATCTTATTCATTTTGTTTTCTGTAACTAACTGATCATTCACTATTGTTTGCTTTGAGTTAACATCACTCTAGATTTTTTTTCTTCTCCTAGTCCATGTTCTTTTTATATACTCAATTATGATCCACAACATGCAGGTCAGCGACATCTCACTTGCAGATTACATTGCTGTGACTCCTCCGAAGCATGCTACATATCTTCCGCATACGGCAGGAAGATACTCTGCCAAGAGGTTCCGTAAGTCTCAGTGCCCAATTATTGAAAGATTGACCAATTCCTTGATGATGCATGGTCGTAACAATGGAAAGAAGCTTATGGCTGTTCGCATTGTTAAACATACGATGGAGATTATTCATCTGCTCACCGATGCAAACCCAATCCAAGTCATTGTGGATGCTATCATTAACAGGTTATTTGACTCAACTTTTCTTGCATTGAATAATATTCTATAGAAGGACACACTCATAGTCTGCTACCAACAAAAGGCGACAAGCAGAAATAACAAAACAGAAGTAGAAGTTGGTTCCATATTAGATCTTCATCTTCTAGCATGTTGGTAGTATGTCTTAGTTTTTAGTTTATTTCTTCTCTTTTGAAAATAGTAAAAATACTCCCAGTCTATCATCTATACTTTCTATGTGATGTCTAATTAACCCATTTTTAGGTGCTTGGGGCTTGGGAGTTGCTGAGAGAACACAGTTTATGATAGGAATTCTTTCTGCATTTTGTTACTTAAAAAGGATAATGCTAGACTGGAATCATAAGTATGTAAATCATCCAAGGCTTCTCTATAAAAAGTAGGAAGGAATCACCATGGTTGCTTTGCTATGTAATTTTTTCTATTCTACTTATCAGATTTGTATGAGTTCAATTAAGAGCCTGCACATAACTTATTCTGAGATTTCTTGTTTTTGAAGCCCCAGTCAGTATGTTAATTGGAGCATCTGAGAGGTTAAAATTTCCTATGCTAATGATGTGTCACAACTGTGCTTTGCTTTCTAATAAAGAATACCATTTAGAACTTAAAGAACCATGCTTCCTTATCTTTTCTCCTATGCTTGAATATCCAAGTCACACTGCCTTTTTGAAGACATGCACTTTCTTTTGCAATTATTTGCGCATCAGTGGTCCAAGAGAAGATGCAACTCGAATTGGGTCTGCTGGTGTCGTCCGACGTCAAGCAGTTGATATCTCACCATTGAGGCGGGTTAATCAGGCAATTTACCTTCTCACGACTGGTGCTCGTGAAAGTGCTTTCAGAAACATAAAGACAATTGCAGAGTGCCTTGCTGATGAACTAATCAATGCTGCCAAGGGTTCTTCCAACAGGTGAAACTATTTAGATCTTTCCATTTCCTTTTATTGTCTTATTATTATTTGTTGTTCACGGTTCCATCTGATCATCGCACTTTCGGGCATGACAGCTATGCTATCAAGAAGAAGGATGAGATTGAACGTGTTGCAAAGGCAAATCGTTGAGCACGTGCGCTTGCAACCTGTCCTCGCTATATTCTGTGCATTGTAGTCTTATTTTTTTTGTGATGCCTTGTTGGGTCCTTGGTTGCATGAAGATTTCCTTGTTAGCTAAATGAAAATATTCCATCACCTTTTTTTTATTCAGCTAAGCAGAAGAAGAGGTCATTGTTGCTGGATCATTTTAATAATTTTCTTGATAACTAGTTCATCTTTGCTTAATGCCGTGGTACCGTAATATTGTCTTTGTTGCCGACAACTTCCAAGTGATGGATTCCAACTGTGATTTCCATGTTGAACAACCCTCATCAGTTACGTTGTGTCCCCCTTTTTGACCTCCTCCCCCGTATTATCCATCTGTTTTTGCTTTTGTCAAAGATGTGAGTAATGATCAAAGATGTGAGTAATGATCAACCAGATTTTGCTTCTAAGCTAATAGTTGGTAAATCGAACAAATCCTTCTTCGTTTATTTGATAGTTCTTTTATTTTATTTTTATGGTGTCAGAACAGAATATGAATCAGTTCACGCCAAAAGCCTGTAAACGGTGCATGTTTCAAAATGTTTCGAAAGATTATGGGTTCGAAATTTTATCCAATAAATTCACGTCTAAAATATTAATCTGGCTTTAGCTTCATAGATCAAATCATAATTTCATAAGTAATAGTAAATCCATTCCAGTCTTATAAACCAATCTGATTGGCCTTTCACGTGGTGGGCAAAGGTCGATCAGCCACGACTTCGATTGGGATGCAGAAACAGCATGGCAACGTCGACCAACAGCTAGCCAACATATAGCGTCTGTGCCAAATCGAGCAATTGCAGAGGAAGGTGTAGTGCAGAGAAGTTCTAAATCTCTCGTGAGCCGGGAGTCGAATGAATTGAGAGGGAGAATGATCAACCTCTTTCCTGCAATAACAATAAAACCGTAAAGGCTCAATTACTTGGAGATCCATCCAAATATTTTAATTTTTATTAAAATATATAAAAAGAATTCCAAACGTGATAAGAAAAATCCTTTTTCATCATATTAATGAGAAATATCAAATTAAGTAACCTCCTACATCTCTAAAAGAAGATACAAAGTCAATGTATTAAGGAACAAGAAATAGAATTCACCGTATTAGGTTTCGTATTCTATGTTGAAATAGAATCCTTTCCATGAAATAAATTTGAACACATGGTATTAGGATTTCCAAGAACAGATTTTTGTATCAAGATGTCCCACTTTTTCTTTCTTGATGTTGGAAAGGTTAACTCCGCGTTGCTCTTTGAGGACGGAGAATGCAAAGGTAGCAAACACTCTGCAGAACTTGATAATAGAAGCACACAATTTTCTCAACTGAAGAAACCAAACAGAAAACATAATTCATTGCAAGTATTATCAAGATGATATCAGATTATGCTATTATTACCGGCTTCCAAATGTAGGTAAACAATAATACCATCCACAATCATTCGAAAAATCATATTACTTTTGTGTCAATCAAACAATGGTATATAGCTAGCAAATTAGCGTGACAAAAGCAAGATGATATCAGATTATGCTATTATCACCGGTTTCCAAATGTTGGTAAACAATAATACCACCCACAATCACTTGAAAAATAATATGATTACAATTTCGTGTCAATCAAACAATCGTACATTGCTAGCAAATTAGCATGACAAAAGCTACACACTTCCTTTAACCTAACTCACAATCTAAACAAAGTTCAATTTACATGTGTGATACCATAATCTATATATAACCACAAAAGAAACAAAAAAACACATCCTCTATCAAGGTTTAACTGATACACACATCGGCGGGATCTTGCAATTGCTGTGAATATTTGATTTGGATTTCTTTTCTGACGAGCAAGTAGTTTGTGCTAGCAGGTGATTGGTTATGTACAAGCAATGTCCGTGTTATCTTTCATCTGCTGTCTCATCACAATGCAAGTGATGGAACGAAGGAACCATGTCCACAGAACTGCTAAAGTTTCCAATGTCAGACCTATGTAGATGAGTCGATTGATTTCTTCTTCTGAGCTTTTTCCTGTCACCACAATCAGGCTTGGACGAAAAACAGTGGCGTACATGGACCCTGTGACCCTTGCTCTCAGTTGAGCCAGTGCTGGAAACATCCACTAACAGTACCACTTCTTTGTCCCTGGTATCTTCGCACCAAGAGTTCTGTGGGATTCCATCTACAAACTCTTCCTGAGTGAAGTAATCATCATGCTGCACCGACACTTCTATTGTTTGTCCAGGTTCGATTATGCCAGCTGCTGGTTGAACCTAAACAGAGAGAAACAATGACAATGAGAGCGAGCTGGAATAAGTCTGATGTTTCAACAAAAACAAGTAAAGGAGAATGTACACATTCTTGAACTGGTTAAGAGCAGTGACTTTGTATTTATTGAACAAGTATTAGCTTTGTTAATAAAATTGGACACATGCATCAAGCAAGTTTACAGATTGATTGTCCGAGACTGAGGGTAAGGTAAATGGTCTAACATGTTGTCTCATATATGCTGTATGTTGCATCTGCATGCCAAGGAGCCGTAGGATGGGTATGTATGCTCGATATGTACCAGCCTGGTTGGAATGTCAACCAACGATTGTAATTATGATGCAATCTTTTATTTTAGATCCGACCAATGACCTAGTGACCTAAAACTTGGATGGAGCTCTGGGTCTAATAACTATGGTCCACATCTCCATGATAAGAGTGACAATTCTCAACAGATGCATGAAGCAAGTTTACAGATTGATTGTCCGAGATTGTTAATAAAGTTGGACACGTGCATGAAGCAAGTTTACAGATTGATTGTCCGAGATTGAATTTAAGGTAAATGGTCTAACGTGTTGTCTCATATATACTGTATTTTGAATCTGCATGCCAAGGAGCCATAGGATGGGTATGTACGCTCAATATGTACCGGCCTGGTTGGAACGTCAACCGATGATTGTAATTATGATGCAATCTTTTATTTTAGATCCGACCAATGACCTAGTGACCTAAAACTTGGATGGAGCTCTGGGTCTAATAACTATGGTCCACATCTCCATGATAGGAGTGACAATTCTCAATAGATACTACAATGAACTTAATAATGCAATAAAAAGATACTTATAAAATGGTAAAAATAATCTGAAATCAATTTTATATCCAAATAAGAAAAGTGTTCCCAAGTCCTGCAAACCAAGAACCTATCAAACTTCTTTCATCTATCAGACAAATTACTCTAACTATGTATAAAAAATGATATGCCACTACTGAATTACTAACCTCTGAAATCACATATTGAGAGGGAAGATAAACATCAACATAACATTATATGAATTGTTTCTTTAGTAATTAGAAATAAAAAAAAATGTACCTCGAGCCAAACAGGAAAACCAAAGGAACATCTAGCACGAAACTCAGTTGCATTTCCATCCTCCTCGTTAGTCGACTGGCCTTCACAAATGATTTGGAAGATAGCTTTGTTATTTTCACACTTATTTGTGATTCGAAGAATGGAAGTGTCTTGGTCTTGCAGGATGATGTTGTTTGTGCTGACAATAGTTTCTGGAACAGCACAAGAGTCTTCAAGCAAGGATCTTATTTTCTCATTTGATGCAATTATTTCTCCATACTTCTGCCTCCTTATTGACTCATCCACCCTTGCAATTTCGACGCAGAATATGCACCTGACAGGCTTGTGGTCACTATCAGTAACATTCATACACGCTTCATACCTAGTAAATGAAGTACCATGTCCATTAGCCACTGCCACTAATGCATTTATTTCTGCAAAATATTATAACTTCAAAAAAGAAATTACAGCATAATTGATGAGACAACAGGGCATTGCAATGAGCATTCAGCCACTGAAATTGAACGGCTATCACGATACAGTATTCTGTCGCACCATGCAGGGATTCGCTTCTTCTCACTTGAATCATATCCTAAGAAAGCAACTGATTCATTAGCTTTGTTGAACATATTGAGAGTAGCATTAGAAACATTTGAAAGTTGCTAATTAATCAAAGAGTCAGTGACGATCACTAGATCATGTTTTCCTAGAAATCCATATATTAGTATCTTAGTTATACCTATTTATTAAGTAACACTCTAAAAAGATCACTAATCTTCAGTCTAACCCAAACTAGTTTTTTGCAAAATTTATGTTAAAGTGTGTACCTGATAGACCTGGTTGGTGCCTTTCAAACTTGTATGTTGGAGGAAATTTAATTTGCCCTTCCCGCATTCCTTGGAAGACTTTGCCAGCTTTCATTTCTGCTCGAAGCTGATCCTTTTCTCTAAGCCAATCAAAGCATCTTTGAGAAACCATGTCCCTAGCTTCATCATATGAGATACCATGAAGCCTATAATTAAAATCGCCAAGAAAGACAACCATGTCAGCTTCTGACAGTTCAGGCTTCCCATCATCAGGTTGAGATCCCGTGACCTGCCAACACCACAAGTGGTTTATATTTAATAAAAATTGTCCTGACCAAAAAAGATGTAATGTTACTTTAAATAACTGAATTAAAATGATTAAAATTACCACATACATTCACTCCACGATGCAGTTGGACAGATGTAGGGCCAGCTGCACAACAGATGTAAAATATGGATATTAGATTGAAGTTGCAAAGATTGTACAGGTGGGCACATGAATGGGCTTCTATATCTGCTAATAACATATCTCTAATATGTGCAAAGAGGCAGGGGAATTGCCAAACCTGCTGCTCCATGAAGCCCAGTGGTTGGCCGGCTGAAAGCCATTGTTCGATAAACATGATCAAAGTCAGCATTTCGCCTGCTGACTGCTTCCAGATGTGCAGCAAAATGACAGTTCACAAAACATATTATCCGGTCATAGACTCTCATCCTCAGACCTACAGCACCCTGTATAAAATATTTAGACATTGAATCATTCTCAACCCTTTTTAATTTTGTTAACTGTGGATAAATTTTATTATTTTATATTAGGGTTTAACAGCATGCCATGTATTCAAAATGCCACCACCTTAAACCTTCAAACACATCGATTACATTTAATATGATTTCAACCTCATTAACTATTCTTGATAATAATTCTTATTGCATTAGATCAATGGAAAGATGTGCATTTCCGTGTGCCAACTTAGATATGGCGTGTTTCTACATGGCATATTTCAATTGCATGAACATGGCACTTCCTCAACTGACTACACCCGACTTAGATATGATGTGTTTTCAGCACAGCTTGTGCTGATAAAGCAATCATATAATTTGTATGTTTATTTGCAAGTTTTGTGCTAAAAATATTTAAGCTATTTCTTTATTCCTATCCATTCGATGTTTCCAAAAACTAAATAAGCTTGCATTTGTCTATTAGCAACCTTTTCAGAAACTAAATGAGCTTACATTTGTCTATAACATATCTTCTGTGATAATGCTTTTGTTTAGTTCCCAAACCTAAACTAAAGCAAGAGGTAAGACTAGAACAAACTAGGAGCAAAGGGTTACATAAGTACCTTGTTACCTATTGCACGCCCAAACCCACATGGAACTGCTGCAGCATCAACATCACCAATATGTGACCGAAGGTTCTTCCTAGCCCTAGAAAAAGAAAGAACTAATTTATACATGCTGGACTCATCAGCAGAAAACAAAAGCAAATTAGGTCTCATATAAGTATCTAAAAGGTTTAAATATATATAAAACCAGTTAGTCCAAATGATGATATCTTTGCCCTCATAATGGCTTATTTATGACGTGTACTTACCATGCAGCAATGAGTAACCCCGCCAGCTGCCTAGAACCAAGACGCTGAAAAGATGTCCCTTCATCTAATGTCTTGCCTACAGTATCCAACCACCATTGGCCATTAGCACTCCCCTCAAGTCCTACCTAAGATCATTAAAATAGTTATCAATGCAGGAGCAGTGCCAAACATGAGACATTTTGTCTTCAAGGAAACTTCTGCTACAGGATAAAAACATAAACCCAAAGGAACATGAGACATGTAAGTTCAAAGGTCATTGTCATGATCCATAAAATTGATTACATTAATAGATCACTATTTAATGAATTTAATTTGTCAGAGCAATATCTGTTTCTAATATTCAAAATTAAAGTTCATATGACCTATGTTTGTGTTTGATCTTAGATAGAATCATCAGAACCTAAATCACTACATAGACATAATTTTATGAAATTATAATGGTTATATGCAAGTTATCATCACAACTAAGAAAATCCCATCAATAAGAGAGAAGCTATAGGGCATAAAGTCTGGAACATATTTTCTCAACTGGCTAGTAATATAGCAGAAAACCATAAGAATTATGCAGAATCTTAACCAGACGAATAGAGGCAACCGATGACTTTGTTAATGTAGATCATTTGGGAAAAAGAGAGTTTATTGTTTTAATTTCACGCTCTTGTAATCAAGAGAAGAAATGGTTGCTCAATGCACAAGGTTCTGCAGATGTGGTCAATGCACACAACCCTATCCTTGCAAGCAGGGATGTGATTCCTGAACCCTGATCATCCAATCTGTAAAAGAACAACCTTGCTTTGATGCCAAGACTCTCTCTCTCTCCCTCTCTTTCATGCAATCAAGAGAAAGCCTCTAGGACCAAATGTTCCTAACCTATTTATCACGAAAGTATTAACTTTATAACATAGTGTGTTAAGAATATATAGGAAATAGCAATAATTTATGATAAATAAAGAATATTCCATTAGTTTCAACAATGATTAGTTCTTAACAGAATCAACATCTATAATCTGTTTGATCATTTATATATTTTTGTGATAAAATATCCTAAGAAGTATCAATGAAGTATTCTGTGCGTACCAAATAGTAACTGATCTTTTAAGCAGTATTATTTTTAAAATGAAATATTTTGAGAAAATGTCTAAGAAGTACTGTACATGTATTTGTTTAGCATGCAACTGACATGAATGTGGCAATCAATTTAACGTATGTACTTGAACAACCAACAATTGGGTCAATTAGCTCTAAAAAAAAAAACAGAGTTCAAATAATTATAAGATTAGATTGAATTATTTGTAACTTTCTACAACTGCTGTATTTGAAATTTCAAATCTTTATTGAACTCAAATTTAAAGGAAAGATAAACTGCAACAATGCTAAATTAAATATATATAAAACATTTAATTGTAAACTAACAAATAACATATATATATGTTAATTAATATTCAAAATATACTCAATAATTTGGAATTTGAAAGAATTATAGACAGGACCATTTTTATATCTACAAGCACAATTTAATTGAATACACTATTGGTTACATTAAAACTTTGGCTCATGATAAATACATGACTTCATTGCATTTCTGTGAAAGTTTTAACTGGGTTGGTTTTCTTTCGCTCAATAATTAATAGGCAGTTTTGAAGATCAATTTTCCTTCTATTGGTTTGGTTTTCGTGTCAGCTGGATTGTTTTGTTAACAACATCAAAAGAGCTTTCTCTCTACCAACTTCACTGCAATTTCAAATATTACAACTTCAGATAGAAAAAACATTAGCAAATGATTAGGTGTAGCCTCAATAGGGAATAAAATGAAGGAAACCATTTTAAGTTTATATAGACATATTGAAAAGAGACTTATAAATACAATGGTAAGACAATATAAGTTGATTAGAACTAGTGATGTGAGACAAGATATAAGGAGACCTATGAAAATTTTGCTAAAAATAATAAAAGGATATTCGGTTGCTTTTAATCTGATTAGGAATTCTGCCTTTCATAGATCTCAGTGGCAAAAATATCAATGCAACCAACCCCAGATAATTTGTAATTCTGGTTTGTTGTTGTTTTTTGTTCTTTAATACTGAGAAAAAGCTTCTTTTTAATGGATTATAACTCCCAAGGAGAAAAGACATGCAAGGAAAAAAGACTTTTTTACCCTTAAGGATTTGGGATTTTATGGCACTATCTGAGGAAATTTAACTGTAGGCGTGTTCAATTTCTTCTTCTTATAACAGTTATTCCTTGACATGAAAACAGGACCATGACAAAGTATAAGATTATCAATAGCACTTGGATGGAGCTTTTAGGATAATTATGAAAAATCTTGGGTTATATCTCATAGAAGGTTAATTTTTTGGTGTCATATAAATGGGACAAGATATGAAGTAGGACTAGATTTCCTCACAATTGAAAGAGGTAAAATTTGAGATGAAAAAAATGACTGAACTGCATTGAAATGCTCAAATACATTGATGTAGTAAGTAATACTAGAATAATCCTTGTCTCATGGTTCTCTAAATATCCAAGTCCACTTTTGAAATCTGTATTTGTATATACTACAAAAGCAGTAGGACACAATCAACATCTATCCACTGTAATGTCAGAAAATGATACTGGAAACTGCCAATAGGATCATGGTTCTTGTCCTCATACATTTGTGCATTAGCACATGTCCTTATACATGCATTCTAAGTAGTGGCTCTTAAATTGGGATTTACTGCAATGGCAAAGAAAATCCAGAAAGGTAGCACATCCTAGCATATTATTTCCCATTTGATTCAAATAATCGGTTTAGGTCTATAGAACTGTTGGCCAACTAATCTCCATATACATGAGGCCTTGACTACTAGAAGTGCTATGACAATTTTGTATAAAAGAAAAAACAACTTTGTTGCATGTGTGCCCTACTTTTATTCTCTTCTTCATCTACTATCATAGATAGCAAACAGAAAAAAGTGAAATTAGGTCTCACTGTTTATCAAGCTAGTGCAGTAAACATCCTTTCAGTAAACAGCTACAGGTAATGAGAGACGTGTTCATAAGCTACTCTTAGTTTAGGTTCATTATTGTTTTTTCCTAAACTACAACATTAATAGAAAGAAGTAATCTGAGATTTGCACCTGTGCTTAATATTTAGTATCCATGATACTTGTCTATAAAGAACAATTCACTTATGCGGTTTACAAAGGATGGATCAATAAAGTAAAGTGTAAGAAAGCATTAATCTATATCAATACTCAACCAAAAAGGTGAAAACAAAAAAGACTAGATAACTTTTCTGTATCAACAATACTTTATGCTAGTGTACGAGATAAGGCTTCATATACTGCAGCAGGGCAAACTCACAGAGGCTAGTGCATAAATATCTTACAGTTTCTTTGGCAGCAGCCATTGCAAGGAATCCAGCCCCCATTTCCACCTCTTGCAAGCCAACAACAACTAATCCAACCTCTGATGCTGCACTACCCAGCCAGGATATGAGTGAATCATGAGAGGCTCTTTCTTGTCCAACATTCCAAGTTCCAGCCAAGATCTTAAGATTTTCAATTTTTGTATATGATAGCTCCTTATTAACCAACTCTGATCGCAATAAATCATCAAAAGGTCCAGGAGATATTATGTTCCATCCACGTATGCCACCATGGTGTGCCAGTGTGAACATATATGAGCCTCCAATGGCCATCTTTATAACTGGACTGCTATGAGCAATCCATTCTCCAAGCATATTTCCATCAAGATCCAAAACCTGAACTATGCCGCTAACATAGCCCACCCATAGCCGTGGCCCATATGTACAAATGCACTGAATAGAAGAAGAATGATGCTGCAATTCTTGTAATCGGTTCCCGTTTCCATCCCATTGAATTAGTGACCCATTTGTGCATCCAGTCCAAATCATACCATCAATTGAAACAGCTAATGCTTCTGTTCTACGATTATCTTCACTTAATGTTCCCTTTACTGCAACTCTGCGAACAGCATCAGCTGCTCCCATTAAGGCATTACGAGAACGTTGGAAAAAACTCACTGAACTTTGTGATTTTTCCTTCTTTGATGATGAAACAACTTTTGTCTTCATCTCTTCCTCAGAAGATTGGTCTTGCACAGATGGTAGGTCAACTCGAGTCTCTACCTGGCCATCAATACCAAACACTTTAAGGAGATCCCTTGTTTGAGAATCCCTGCAGAATAACAAATAGGACATCCAAATCAACAAGCCTATGCTGGAAAACTGACCATCACTAAAAGATTTCATAATTTTATCGATAGAAGAACAAAAAGAAATCATATGAACATACCATATAGCAAAGGATAAACTACCAGCACTCCACACTTTTGACCTATAATTATCAGATGCCATATATTTCACATCTACAGCAGGCAACGTACACACACCATTCACAGTAATTTGGCTCCTGAGATCAATATATGACCTCTCAATTAGTAAAGTAGCCATATGTCTTTCTTCCACAGTAAAAGAAAGGGCCTTCTCAATGGCATCCGAAGGCCAGACTTTTATAATTCCACCCTCAGAACCTGACCATATTTCACCTGGAGTTGAAAGTTAAAGCGGATTATGTGTCAAAATGAATAAGCTCAAAAAAAAAATTGGTGAACTAATTTTCATTGAAATCAATGAATAGAGCATATGAACTAATTCTCAAGAAACCAATGAATAAAGGATGAGGCATTCAGCTCTGAATTTGAAACAACAAACCATTGAGGGTAAACTAAAGAAACAGATAGATGAAAGACCATCAGCAAGATTGGACTTTCATCATAGGTACCACTATTTACTATCTGCTCCAGTTTATAGTAAAGGCGGATTGGAGCTTGTTGTAGTTACAAACTATTTTGTCCATTATTCCATATTTAAGAAGTAATCCAAGAAATCTGTTAATGTGGGAGGGAAACCCTTTAATGTTTTGGTCAATAACCATTTTTCATGGTGCATAGTCAACATAAGGCACCTATCTGCTTTTACGAGTAAAAACATTTTTCTCTGGAACAACATGATTGTCTGAAATTCAATTTAAAACTTGTTTGGCCTACAAATATTTAGAGAAAAGAAGTAGAATTAAGAACTGTTTTACACCATGTGATTATCATATATTTACATCATGCAAAATGCATGGTGGTGTATGCTGATGCATATCTCTGCTTATTACGCCATACCATTGCACAACAAGCAACAAGGGAATCTAGTTTCCTATGTTACTGCACTGTCACATATTCTGACACTTACGGCACAAGCAAGGCACTGCAGTGATTCTACTTCTGAGGCTATAATATTTAATCAACAAGGCAGGTCTGTAAATTATCATAATCAGGCCAACAGAGAACCATTTTTCCAACAGGCTAGTAGCTATAGGCACTACCCGCTTGTTTGCCCTTTTTTTTTTGGATGACTCCTTCCATCATATCATGCCTATTTGCTCACGCTAAGAATAAATGTTATATTCAATTTTGTGAGCACGAAATGTTTTCTGGAAACCTCCAAATTTTGTGTTTGATAATAATTAAAAAAAAAACTCCTATCTTTTGCAGAAATCGCTAAAATGAACAAACTTAAAGAATTCATATAAGATGTGAGACTAGAAAACCGTCCCAGGTGTTTTTTATTTTCTCCGTCCAATCTCACCAAGGCAGGCAGAACTAACTAACTGCTAAATTAATGTTGTCGTAGGCCAATTACCATAAGATGTGATAACCATGGATAGAACAGGAGACCGCTGATGCGCCTGCCACGAAAGGCCTTCTCTAAACGGGGGAGCACTAGCGCAAGCACCAATAGCACAAGCACCATCATCGGGAGCAGCGTTCACGGTGGTCGACTGGTCCATCTTCCAAGAACGAATCTTGCCATCCTTGTGTCCGCTCCAAATCAACCCATTGGCGGCGTCAACCGCTAGGCACAGCGTCGGCGACGTGCGGCATGAATCCCTGAAGGGGGAGCTCTCCTCATCGCCTCTCTTCACCATCGCGCCAGGCCCCCACCCCTCGAATACGTCCTTGAGGTTCCACACCCGCAGCCCCGACTCCAGGCCCGTCCAGAGCTGCGAGCGAGCGCAGATGATGGTGCGGAGGAAGGAGCCAGCCTGGGTCTTGCGGAGCGGGTGGGGGCGGACCTCGAGGGCAGGCGGCCGTACGGGGTGCATCGCGGCGCGAATGGGTACGCGAAAGATGCCGGAGCCCCCGCCGCTACCTATGAACTCGGGGATCGTCCCGGGTGCGCCGCCGTACTGGGACATGGCGAGCTCAAGAGTGAGGGCCTCATCGCCGTCGGAGAGCGAGGAGGAGCCGCCCTCGTGCCGGTCAAACGCGAAAGGGTTGCCGAAGGAGCCGCCGGCGTGGTGGTGCTGAGAGGAGGGGAAAGGTGGGGGCAAGTTGTGATGGGGAAGGGAAAATCGGATGTCCTCGACGGAGGAGGAGTGCTGGTGGCGCTGCTTCTGGTAGGAAGGGGGAGGGGAGGAGTGGTAGTGGGGGTAGGAGAAGGCGCGGGGGGCGCCGGCGGCGGAGTGGAGGGCGTCGATGGAGGAGGAGGAATCATTGGAGGTGGCGGGGTGCGGGGGGGAGGGGCAGACGCGGGCGTCGTCGTCAAGGCTGTGCTTACGGGGGACGTTGCGACGGCCGGCGTCACCCTTCCGCCGGGCCGGATCGGCGTCCTCCTCCTCCTTCCTCTCCTCCATCGATCCAGGCCACTCCTGCCTTGGGTGTTCGATCTTCCTTTGTCTCGTTCCTCTCGTCGAGGAAGGAGGAAGAACGGGTCAAAGGAAGAGAGACAGAGAGAGAGAGGGTGGGAATGAGGAGAGGAGAAGAGGGCGAGATGTGCGGGGAAGGATTACGGGCGGCAGTGTCGGCATCCACCCGTTGCGTTCATTGATGCCACGGAGGAGGAGAAGGAGGAGGAGGAGGAGGGAAGGGGGAAAAAAGGTGGTCGCTCGGCTTGCGTCGCCGGTAACTCTTGATTTGTGGTCCTCGTAAGACTTGTCCGTTCAAATCCCTTCTTATCCCATTAAGCTAATGGGAAAAAAAAGTTCGGTAACCGCCGAGGTTTGAGTCCATGTGGTGACGTGGCCCGACGCTACTGGTGGTGATGGATCCATTTCGTCGACGGGACCCACGGTCAGTTGGGTCAAATTCTGCCCCCGTCAAATTACGTATCGATTTCACTTATTAGTCACCGAATTCAGCTTGCTTTTATTTCAAACTCGCATTACACGCATGTTTCGATTGACACGTCGTAACACAACATCTTCTTGTTGCCGTCGAATGGGTCCCACATATGATTCATGCACAATTTTCTTAGTGAAGGGTGACGTCATTGTATGTATCTTTATCAAAAGTAAGTTCAACACATCATTCAAAAAGGACCTTTTTATAACAGATTTAAAAAGGCCAATAAATAAATTGATTATCTTTGAACTAATATAAATAATGTTTATTATCTAAAGGTCGAATTCTTGAAAAAAAATATATTTCTCTTTTAGTTTTCCTCAAGAGATATTCTCTTTTTCATATTTCTCAAGAAATACCTCATATTTGTCATAATCCCTCTTGACAATACAATCATAACATTATCTGATCATACCCTATAGGTTGAATTGTTCTAATTCTTTGCTTATATAAATAATTTTTAATTATTTTTATTCATAAACTAATATATATATATATATATGAAAATCTATCTTGCAAATTAGTTTTAATTGATTTTTGAGTCCATCTACCTTAATTATATTTTTTTAATAGGCTTATAATATTTTGGTGTTATCAATAAATACCATTAGCATATTTTAAAATACTATAGCTGAAACTATTAAGTGTTATAATGGAGATTGGACTATAGCTGACGTCAGTCTTATAAATACCATTAGCATATTTTAAAATACAATTGATTGATTCATTCTAATCATCTTATCGAGGTATTAGAAATATTATGACGTATAAAAATATCATTCTACGGAGAATAGGCCCTTACCCAAACATACATTGTAAAATTTTTTTTTTTAATAAGGGTGATTTTTCTAAAAAAATATTCATATTTAAGTATTTTCTAATCAATATCTCCTATTTTATTTTATTTTTTTCCTGAAACAATATCTCTGATTTAAAAATACCTAAATTATTCTTAAAAAATTTCCCTCTGGCTATCACAATAAAAACACTTACTCGAAAATACCATAAATGATTTAAATAGACTTTTAATCTCAACCAAACCTATTATAAGTCTAAAAATATGATATTATAATAATTTATGAGCAACGATAACAAAGTATTTCTAATATATCGATAAAAATATATTGTAAATGCTATTGAAAAAAATTATAAACGAGCCAATGTGACAATTGAAAACTGATATTTGGGATATTTTTAAAATAAAGATATTATTTAAATAAAAATAAAAATAAAAAAGGGTACGTTTGGGAATATAAGTATTGTTTTGGAAAAATCTCCTGATGAATAAGATGTCATGTAAAATCCGATCAAAAATCGAGATATTATACTACTTACGCTGAATAAAAAAATAGCAATCATTTCTAATAATGTTGTGGAAGAGTCCAATTGATTATTATTATTATTATTATTATTATTATTATTATTATTATTATTATTATTATACTGCTTACACTAAATAAAAATAACAATCATTTCGAATAATGTTGTGGAAGAGTCCAATTGATTATTATTATTATTATTATTATTATTATTATTATTATTATTATTATTATTATTATTATTATTATTATTATCATCATAGAATATTATACTACTTACACTAAATAAAAAATAGCAATCATTTCGAATAATGTTGTGGAAGAGTCCAATTGATTATTATTAGCATAGAGAGAGGAGAGGAGTGAGTCCGAAAGTTGAAAAAGGAGAGAGATAAGTAGGTGGGAGTCCTACCGACCATAGGCAGCTGTTGAGCCACGAGCGGAATGGTTGTCTCTTTAGAGGAATGCCCTTTTGTCATCCAAGATAGTAGAATAAGACGCTACTGCTCATCCATGGAGATAAGCCTTCCGAATTGCTCTCTATTCTATCGGCCCAAGTCATCCTCTAGTCATTTAATGATGAAGACATATTAAATAATAATGATTTTTTTCAAGATTGAATAATATCCTCAACCAAGAAATAAATTTAGTAGTCATAAATCATCATTTTATATGAAGAATTATCTATTTTGAATGAACATCATATCATATATCCCATAGATAATTTTTTATTCTAATATTTCTCATGTGATATGAGATTGCTTATCAAATAACACATATTTATTATATTTGTTAGGCAAAATTACACAAATATATATTTATCTAAAATTTATTATTTTCGTATAAGCCTCCCAATACAAGTTTGATATGCATCCTTACAAAACTCAAAACCTTATACATATGTGTGTCATTTGACCGTTAATTAAAATTCTAGTTAATATTGATTGATATGCCATAAAAAATTGTTTTAATGACAAAAAAAAATTACATGCAAACACTTACACTTATTTCATCTTTGATGAAATCTACTTACTGCAGGATGTTTTGTTTGTAATTCACCGTCATTTCACCACTCGTTTGTGCTTCCGAGGAAAAGTGTGTAAAGGATAGGAGAAACTTATAAGAAAATAAAATGATGATTAGGTGACTGTGATGATCATCCAAGTCTTTGGAAAATAATTTTACAAGTCTTAATTATATTCAAATTAGTTGATAGGGTCCTAATTAGATTGAAACTATTTGTTAAATTAAAATTTATTCTTATAAATGCAGTAACCTAAATTTTAGCTGAGAGAAGAATTATTCGGATTTATATAAGAAAGTGTACAAAGAAAATTATATTTATGAAAATAACTGAAGGGCCTTCTAATTAATCTTATATATTAAAAAATTAATTTTTAATATAGATAAAAATTATTAAATCTGGTTAAATATTATATCAACTTTTTTATTTAACTTTGAGATATTTTTTATTATTGATCTATGGTATAAAGATTCACAGTCCTATTTTAGGTTTCAAATTGACACTCCATTTATATTTGGTATATGATGATTAGATAGAAGGTGGACCTCTCAAACAAAGGATTAATTCTGTGATGTGCAACATTCTGGTCACAATCTAAATTATCAAAATCTAATAAAGACTTTGGATCAGTTAATTAGTAATCCCCAAAAGGTTAAGCATTTTAGAAGAAGGATCCCACGTATTTATAGGTTATAGCATCTCCAAGCCACGTGACCCTCACGTGTGGTGTAAATCCAAATAAAGAGCACATATTATAAAAAAATATTAACAAAATACTAATCCTACAAACTTAAACGATTAAGAATTAACACTATATATTTATAAGTTTTAACACTATTCTCAAAGGTGCAAATCCTAACACTATCCTTCTTAATTAGAGAAGAAAGTGGTCAAACAACGATGCTTTCAAAGATTGAGGAGAGGATCTTAGCACGATCTAATCTTGCAAGTATTAAATAGTTATTAATTAGCTAGGTTTCTTAAGAAAAGTAATTAAAGCTTTAATTGTGGTTGAAGACATTTAAAGGATAATTGCTTTAGTGAAACCTATTAGATTAAGTGATCATATATAATTAAAATATATTATAGATATGATTAGATTTTGATTATGATTCTTAATAAAAATTAAAGTTTAATTATAATCTTGATAGGAAGGACTCTCTTCGTTACATATCCTAGACCCTCTATTCTCGCCTATAAAAAAAAAAACCTCTTAAAGATAAAATAATCAGTTATTGAGAGATTATATATCTTCTCACATCTTAACTTTGTCTCTAATCCATCACTCATAGTAGTCATACAAAGAATATGATGAGAGGAGAAAATGAGTCTAGTTCTTCTTATAAATTGATATCACTATAACTTTCGGATCTATAATGCGTCTACAAATCAGATAAAGACATTCTAAGTAGTATTAAAAGGTACATATCGTATATTTAATCTACTTGATTTTAATATTTAGTATTAAATTTTTTCGTATAACAATAGCATATTATAGTTTTTATGTTTACAATTGATATCATAGCTATGTTTTAAAATTAATTTTTTTAGATCGTAAAAATATTTTAGATCTATTTTGTACTTAGATATATTTGTTTGTATCTTTCGCTTATGAAATGATATTATCTAATTTTGATTTACAATACTTGAATGATCTATTTGTGTTATTGATATCCTTTTTGTTTAGTTCATATTGTCGCTTGCTTATGTGCGATGCAAGGTTCCTTGTGTTTGATCGATGGATCATTGTCGATAGCTTGTTGTTGACGATAGAATTATTAAGGGTGACAATCTCCGATGGTCGCTAACTCACTCGTAGGTAGCGACTATATATGCAGTGGAAGCTGCTAGTTATAGGTGTCCTACAAGCCAATCATATGAGTGATGACACATGTGCAGTCTTATTGCTCATTATATTATTTGGTATTTTATCACTTTATATTGCATATTGCTTGAATATATTATGATGTCCATGGATTTGTGCAGTGGGAATTGGATCGTGCTGAGATCACGATAATGAGACTGATTTACCTTTAAACACAGATTCTAAATAATTCAGGTCATAGGTTACTCGAGAGGAACATCGAGATAACCGGACAGACTGGTGTGTTATATACCCGTCCATATAATGGATGTAACTAGTCTCATAGCTGCTCGTGTGGGGACACTAGGGATACAGTATAGGTGCTCATTGGAAAATGAGTTCACTCATTGATCCACTTACATAATGCTAGATAGTTGATGATGTCTTATTGTCAGACAATATTTTTGTAGTCCCGATGGTGTATCTGGTCCTTAGACTTGAGACACTAAGGATGTCTTGTATGAGTACTCAATTCTTTGATACCAGACTTATAGGTCTGGAAGTTCCAAATCTAGCACAACCGATCAATCGAGAGTGGTAGTCAACTTTACGAGGACTATTGAGTGTCAATAGAGGATCATCCACTCTCGGTGTCATGAGAGAAATATCTTATGTGTTCTTGCTCAAACAAATCCCTAGCCAAGGTCATCTGGATTGAGAGAGAAAGAGTTCTCTGGGAGAATCCGATTAGAGTGAGACTTGATTAGAAACCATATGGGTCTGACAACACCATACTCGGTATTTGGTCTCTGTGATGTTAGATGGATGAATGACTATAGATATACGGTAACTAAGGACAGATAGGTTCAATGGATTGGATTCCCCTACATCATCTGGGAACTACGACGTAGTGGCATAGTACGTATGTAGTCGATGAGTCGAGTGAATTATTATGGAGATAATAATTCACTGAGCTAGAAGGAGTTTTGACATGTATGACTCACGGCTAGCTCGATATTGGGTCTAGAGGGTCACACACATATGGTAGGCATTGCGATGGGTAGAGGTTCGGATATGAGATATCCATTGGAGCCCCTATTTTATTGGATATTCAATAAACCTATGAATTATTGGATCCCATAGATAAAATCCAATAAGAGCCAATGAGGGATTATTAGATAGAGTTCAACCAATCTAAGAGGCTTGGATAGTTGGATGGAGATTCAATACCCAATATAAGAAGATCCATTATGGTTAAGTTGATATGGGACCCCTATAAATATGAGGGATTCAATGGTTCATAGGCTAGAACCTTTTTTGTTTGCCTCTCCTATTATCCTCCCTATCTCTACCTCATAGCAGGCTTGGAGTATTGAGGAGCATTGTCGCATCCCTGTTGTGTGGATCACCGCTAGAGAGGAGGGCACGACGACGAACATATCGTTAGGAAATTGAGGATTTTATTTTTTGTTCTTTCGTTGCGCATATGATGTCGCCCCCTAAGATTTCCCAACGGAAGCATTGGAGGGTGCGATAACCAACGATAGTCATATGCATGATTGCTTGTGTGTAATAGCCTTGTGATGATGGCTTACTTTGGCTATAAGCAACCACGGTGACTAAACAGTATTGCTGCATGCGACGATTGCAATAGCATCACTACTATCTATGGCAGATGCGATGACTATAGCAACATTGCTGCCTGTAGTAGCGCCATAGCCCACGACAACTATAGCAGCTACAACAATGCTACTATGACATTTTCTAGTCATAGTTTTCGATGGTTGTGTAGCGAATGCATAGGCCTAGTCACACACCATGGTGATTGTGGTTGTTGATCATCACGTGTGCACGACTGTGTGGTGGGATGACCCGTCGGTGGTGTTTGGTTAGTGATGCACCATGAAGGTGTTCCACTAGTGAGGAATGCGACGACAGGACACGACGACATAGTATAGTGACCAATGAAGTTGTCGATCAATCACGTGAGAAGAGTTGTACCACCGCAGGCAATGCACAAGTAGTAGACAACAACTGCACTACCGACCCATGTGCGTGAAAATAGTGGAATACCACAACGATGACTATAAAAGAGAATTAAGTTTTTTTAAAAAAGATATTTTTACCCTATAGAAACAAAAAAAAATTTTCAATCCGTGTCCTTAAATTTCACTTTCTAGTTATGCCCGACAGAAATTAGATATTTTCGCTATATATCCCATATAAAATTATAATTTTATCATTCAAAAATTAAAAAATTCTAACTTATATTCTCAATTATAAAATTAACTAATTTGATTAGACTTATTCATGATTATATTTTGACTGTTAACTAGATTTAAATTCGATCAATGATCGGAATTCGAAGAAAATTAATTTTTTAATTAATTTTCTACTTTAATTTTGATGGGCCTAATTGAACATATGGTTGGCCCAAATTTATGAGCCCAATATGAGTAGCCTAATTCTAGGCTTGCACAATTAAATAGGGTTGACGGAGCTAATTTAGTATTTATATAAAATTATATATATATATATATATATATATATATATATATATATATATATATATAATGGTTTTCTTTCATAGTTTTCTCATATGATATTTTGATAAAATTTTACAAGTAATAAATAAAAATATAATTATTATTTTTTGATAATTATTTTATTATTCACATGTATATATTTAAAATTATGAAATAATATTTATTTTTCACATAAGGCATGATTTATAGTTATAGTTATCATATGAGTTTTTTTTTATATTGATTAATATTTGATAATAATTATGGTTATTATTTATATTATTATTAAATTATCTTAGAATAAATTAGATTGAAGAAATTTGATGAATATTATTTGTAACTTATATCCCTAAGTTTTGTTTGACTAGTTGCTACCAAAGTTACTTTGGATGATAGACTTATGGGATGTAAATTATAATAAATATTTTATTATTTATAAAATATTTTAAACTATATTTTATATTATTATATTAGTCTTATAATTGTCAAAATATCCTATATTAATAACACATAAAATTATATTAAATAATTAATCATAAATAATATTAAAAAAATAATATTCATAATGACATATATATTTATAAGATTTAGATAATCCTAAAGGAAAACCTATTTCGAATAATTATGTGATGGGATAAGATGATACTGTTTTGGATACCATTGTAGCTTAAGGTTGTATACCCAAAAATAGTATCACTATTTTACAAGGATAATATCAGTCATCCATAAATAATTTTATATGAATACTAGATATATTAATATTTTACTTAAAAATAAAATAGAGATGATATTAATAGCTCAATATTTATTGAAAAACTCAAAGCATTACTATTATATTTTTTTATTACAATGGTACTTCCTTCGTTGTATTCTTATAAATGTCATATATTTTTTAGATTAAATTATTATAAATAGCCTGAGTTTATATATTTTTTAGATTAAAATATTATAAATAGCCTGAGTATATATAATTTATATTTGAGTATGTTAGACCTTACTCAGACTAGTCAAAAAAATCACTAACATAACTATTGAAAATTTTATTAAATAAATAATTGAGATAAATAATTGATAAAGATTTGAAAGACTTAGTTTTATGATAATTATTAATAATATTTATATTTTATTACAATCTATAATTGGCATACACTAATATTTAAAAGAGCAATTTAAAGTTGCTGATAAGTCATTAGCTGACATCTTAATGAAAGTACTAATTAAAATTTAATATGATAGTATTTAAGGAATTGAAGACAATATTCTCAACAAAATGGTAAGTTTAAGAATACTGGGCATGATTGTACTTAAGTTCTTTCTCGTATAATTTATTTTTAATTTAATTTCTTCTTGGCTTGGCTCATTTAAACTTTACTATAATAAAATTAATGATAAGTGAAACTTAAATGAGTTGACTAATATATGTGGTTAGAAAGAATTAAAATTAAAATAGGAAAGACTCATAATATTTTAGATAACACTTAAAGAGTGGATAACAATAAAAAAAATGAAGCGTAAATCACTTAAGTTTATAAATGAAAAATCTTCATAAACTCATTAAAAAAAAGTCTTTCATAGTAAAGTGTTATTTATGTGGCAAGTAAAGTCATATAAAGAAGGACTATATGGTTTTGGTTCTAAAGGTAAAAGTATAAGTCTGACTTTTATATATTTTAAATCAAACAATATATAAGTCATTTTTTATATTTAATGGATATATTCCGATGTTTAAATCTCTATTAGTAATAATAGAGATTTATTTTAATGCACGAACCAAGAGTATAAAATATTTATTATTATAAGAAATCATCTGAAAGTGAAGGGGATAATAGTTGATATTTATCGCCTATGCATAGAGACGATTTATTTGATAGATTTTAATGATATATACTATATTCTTATAATTCTAGAAATTTAGTTTCTTTATCTAAAATTGTCAAGATATTGTTTCTCCTTTAGTAGTCGCAAACTCGATATGATTCAATAATAGTAAACTTTTAAATTCTATATGATTATTTGTAATGATCTTGTAATCAAATATTAAAATGAAATAAAATTTCATGAACTCCTTGAGATTATATATGCTTATATTTATGGGTCACTCTATGTCCTCTATTTTAGTGAAGAAAGATATTTTATCACCTTATATATAACCTACTAAGATATGATTATATATATCTAATTTATATAAAGTTTCAAAGTGTTAATACCTTTAGATTCACATAAATAAAGTCTACAGATAATTAGATAAAATAGTTAAAATTCTTAAATCTGATAAGAATGATAAATTTTATGATAAATATGATGAACCTGATCATAATTTTGGTTTTTTGCTAAATTTATGAAAAAGTAAAATATTTATATTTAGTATGTTTTAGTAGATGTGCCATAGTAGAACAAGATTGGTGAAAGGTGAAATCATATTTTTATGGATATGATTAGGAGCATGATGAGTTATTTTTTTTTCTTGAATTGATGTGAAGAGAAGTTCTACTCATAGTATAAAGATAGTTGAATATGATAATATAAGATTTCTAAAAATTAATGAATTAATTGGAGTGAAAATCTTAAAATTTAATCTTGATATTGAGAAAATACAGGTTGATATTTCTTTATTACTTTATATTCGAGAGACTATTATTCCTCAAATCACTAAAAAATTGATGAGGATAAATAATAAAATAATATTGATAAACTTTCATATGATGTTGATGTCATCACCCATGATCTTGTATAACAATCATAATCGATAGTTTTGAGAATATCTCAAAGAAAGAGACCTATCATTATTTTATTATTATGTGATATATCTATATGAATCATATTATAACATATGAATCAAAAAGATCTCTCATTGTATTCATTAGTTATAGAAAGTAATGATTCTGAAAAATATACGATATAATAAAAGAATAATTGAAATCAATGGACCTAGTGTTTAAGAACTTATCGAATTGTCCAATAATTATAAAATGTTTGTTATATAGACATGACTCAAAGGTAATATCAAATAATAAAACAACTAGACTTGTGGTCAAATATTTTATTCATGAAGAATACATTTATCGTAACGAGATATTTTATTTATTTATTTAAATAAACTTGTTAAGAATCTTCATGACATTAGTGGTTCATTATGATTTTGAGTTACATCATATGGATATAAAAACAACTTTTCTAAATAGGGATCTAGTTTCATATAGATTAGCCTAAACGATTCGTAGAGAAAATGAAAGAAATATAAAATTTAATATGTAAATTTAGAAAATCCATTTATGATTTTAAACAAGCCTCTAAATAATGATATATAAAGTTTTTTAATACCATTACTCCCTTCAGATTAAGAAAATATTATTGATCAATATTTATCTTTGAAGATCAATAAGCGCAAGCTTATTATATTGGTCTTATATATAGATAATATTTTACTTGCCAACAATGATTGTACTGAATTAATAAATTTCTTACCAAAAATTTTAAAATTATTGATACGAATGAGGTAACATATAGTATTATCATTGAGATATTCAAGGATAGATCTCAATGATTATTACGACTATCTCAAAAAAGATATATTAACTGAGTTTTAAAAATTTAGCATATAACTTTGTTCAACAAATGATAAAAATAAAAAAAATTAGTTAAAATAAGTATTTTTAAATTAATTTAAAAAAGAATCAAAATAAGAAAAATATTAGTTATGTATTCATAGTTGAAAGGGCTCAAGTCTATACCAAATCATATATTAATTTTATAGTCAAAATACTAAGCATATATTAGAGTTACCTAGGAATAAAATATTAAAATACTATAAAGAATGGAATATGATATTTGAAAGGGATGAAGGATTATATGCTCTGAATTTAGATCAACTTGAAATAATGATATTTTTAGATGTTGATTCTGTAAATTACCTCTATAATCGAAAGTCCACTTTATGTTTTATATTTATATTAGTTGGAGGGGCAATTTATAGAAAATATATAAAGTAATGTATTATTACATTATTAATAACAAGATACTTTGTAACATATTATAATAGATTTTTCTTCTAATAAGAGCAAGTACTCTAGTAATTATATGCATTATAATATAAAGTACTTAATGGTCAAAGAAAAAATTTAAAAAAATTAATATCAATTAAGAAAATATATTCTTATGATTGAGTTTATAAGTAACCCATAAAAGATTGTTTGAGTTATCACGGACCAACTTCAAAACATGATGTTTGATGAAATGCTTATGTATGTCCGTGTCTTTTGGTATGTTCATGCTTTATACAGCATATAGAGGGACGACCGAAGGCTTCATAGTCCCATTTTAGTATGATTGGTGGCCGCTTTAGGCTTATAAATAAAGGTTGTGTCATGAGGACACGTGTGAAAGATTTTCGGTCTATAATAGACCATTTTAGCCCTTTGTTGTGCAATTGTTCAGAGCTTGTAAAGTCTGTTTGTAATTTGCATTGTCTATGAAGTGTTTCCTAGAATGTTTGCTTGTGGATCCCAAATGAGGCGTTTTCTCTACCCGTTCTCTCTTTTGTGGGTCCTAAAGGATCGTGGGAGGCTTCGGGGAGGCTGATCTTTGCAGACGGACAAAGGGTGCCGCACGACTTATGCAAAACCAGCTAAGTCTGTGACAGATGGTATCAGAGCGGGACAAGCACTCATAGAAACATTTATCATGCAAACTTGGGGGACCTAGCGGGGCTGCATTGAGGGCAGTCAATACACGCGCGACCGTTTGAGGGAAAACGGGCATGGAGAGGTAGGGAAAAGGAGTCGCTCGGAGGAGCGGGCATTTGAGATTGACATTCAGAGGAATGACCAACCCTTCGCACAAGAGGCACCACAAGAACAGACAAGCTTGGAAGAATGCGGAGCGCATGAAGGTTGGGATGGCTGAGTTTGAGCTATGGCTCAACGTTGACAACTATACTTGATAGTGCTCAAGGCAAGCGAGACACTTGGTAAAGGATGAGACCATGCAAGGTGGAATGAGTTGCTCAATGACCAAAAGAGTTATGCAAAGCTCACGAAGGTGAGGGGAATTGCTAGCTCGAAGAATTTGGTACTCATGCATGGGCTTGTATGCGGACGATGGAATGTTCGTGGCCATCCCAAGGCGACCGAAACTCGGCGCCATGGAGCATTGAAACTTTCTCTTCGGCATGTGAAGGATACGTCCGTAGGAGGTTGAAGTGTGCAACGAGTTCAGCATGTTGCTAGGCCTTGAGTGGTGCAGCGGGGGCTGTATTGACGTGGAGTTGCAATCAAGTTAGTGCATTTGCAGGAGGTAGAACAATGCACAGTTTGTTCAGCAGATCGGAGTAGTCCAAGGGGATGGTGGTCTCCGAAACGAAGAGAGATGTTGCTCCAACAGGATAGTTATCCATGAGGGATAAGTCCCGACTCTCCAGAGGGAGAATCATGTGGGACGGACCTCACAAGTTGAGGAGGAGTACCTCAACAAACAACAATTCCACGAAGCTCAATGGACTGAGCAAGCGGCGAGGAGTTGTCGTATGATCTCGCTTGAAAGAATGCATTGGTGGATGCATTACGAGATCAAGTGGGGGAGTGACCCAAAGTAACTCAAATGAAGGCACACTTGGAGTCGATATGGAGATCATACTCAAGGGAGGGCTGACCCGTGGAATGGTGGGCGCAAGGGCCACCATCAACCCAATACAAAAAACGAGGAGCGAAGCAACTTGGGTGTAACTTGGCGAAGTACCCAAGCCGCTGCTAGTCATAGGTGCCCAGCAAGCCAATCACGTGAGTGATGGCACGTGTGACTTGATACAAAATCTTTTTGCTTATTATATTTTGGCGTATATCACTTTATAACTATTGCATAAATGCATATATATATTGTGATGTCCTTGGATTTGTGCAATGGGAATCGGATCATGATGAGATCACGATAATGAGATCGATTCACTTTTAAACACATATCCTAAATAATCCCGGTCATAGGTTACTCGAGAAGGACATCGTGATAACCGGATAGACTGGTGTGCTGTATACCCGTCCATATGATGGATGCAGCTGGTCTCATAGCTGCTCGTGTAGGGACACTAGGGATACAGTACAGGTGCTCATTGGAGAATGAGTTCACTGATTGATCCGCTTACGGAATGCTGGATGGTTGATGATGCCTTATTGTCAGACAACGATTCCGTAGTCCTAGTGGTGTATCTGGTCCTTAGACTTGAGACACCAAGGATGTCCTGTATGAGTGCTCCACTCTTTGATACCAGACTTATAGGTTTGGCTGTTCCCAGATCTAGTACAGCTGGTCATTGGGAGTGGTAGTCGACCTTACGAGGGCTATTGAGTGTCAATAGAGGATCATCCACTCTCGGCGTCATGAGAGGAATATCCTATGTATTCTTGCTCAGACAAATCCCTAGCCAGGGTCATTCGGGTTGAGAGAGAAAGAGTTCTCCGGGAGAATCCGATTAGAGCAAGACTCGAGTAGAAACCGTATGGGTCTGACAACGCCATGCTCGATATACGGTCTTTGGGATATTAGATGGATGAGGGACTATAGGTACATGGTAACTGAGGACAGACAGGTCCAATGGATTGGATTCCCCTGTATCGTCTGGGGACTACGACGTAGTGGCCTAGTACGTCCGTAGTCGATGAGTCGAGTGAATTATTACAGAGATAATAATTCACTGAGTTAGAAGGAGTTCTGACAGGTATGACTCACGGCCAGCTCGATATTGGGCCTAGAGGGTCACATGCATATGGTAGGCATTGCGATGAGTAGAGGTTCGAATATGAGATATCCGACGGAGCCCTTGTCTTATTGGATGCAGATCCAATACCCACTAGGGAAGGACCCATTAGGGTTTGACACGGGATCTCTATAAATAGGAGGGATTCACAGCCTCATAGGCTAGAGTCTTTGCTTGCCTTTCCTATTCTCCTCTCCCTCTCCACCTCAGAGTAGGCCTGGAGTTTTGAGGAGCGTCGTCGCAACCCTGCTGTGTGGATCACCGCTAGAGAGGAGGACGCTTGACCTCCTTCACCCTCTCCTAAGGATCTGCAAGGAAACAGGGATATACGATCTCCCTAGGTAACACAATCTCTATATGCAGTTTTTGTGTTTTGCGGATTTTTGCGCACCAATCTTCGCACGACGACGAACATCTTTTTGGGAATCGGGGATTTTTGTTTTCTTGTTCTTCCGCTGCGCATATGATGTCGCCCCCAATGATTCCCAACAGTGGTATCAGAGCCAGGTTGTTCGTGTGAATGGTTGGTTTTGAACTGCGTGTATTGTGTTTAGGAAGAATTTTGACGTCAAAATCGTTGACGCAAAAGCGAGGAAGGGCAGCAACAGTTGCTGCCCTCAATCTGCATGCCTGCAGCCACCTGTAGCGGCAGCCGCAGCCGCAGCCAAGCAGCACAGCGCTGGCGCATGCGCAAGCGCTGTGCCTGCAGCAGCCGGCCGGCGGTCTGCTTGCAGCATGCTTGCTGCTGGCGGGGCTGGCAGCCCACGGGCAGAGGCGCCGTAGGGCAGCAGCGCCTGCCGCCGCTGCTCCCGCGGGCGAAACCCCCCCCCCCCCATAGGGGCGGCCGCCCGGCGGGATAGCACCGCCTGCGGAGGCAGCAGCGCCCGAAAGGGGAGCCCACCTGCAGCGGCAGCGCCGCCAGCGGGCGTGCCGCCTGCAGGCGAGGGCATCGCCCCGCCGCACAGGCCGCCGCCAGCAGGGTGGCGGCGGCGGCAGCGGCAGCAGAAAGAGGGAATTAGGGTTTTCTGGGAAAAAGATAGTTTTGCCCCTCGGAATTTGAGAAATTCCAGTTTCTGTCTTTTGTCCAAATTACGAAAATACCGTTAGGAATTGAGAAATTCCCTACATGTCCCTGATTTCAAAAAAATATTAATTAATTAAAAGGTTTAGTTAATTATTATTTTTATTATTATCTAGTAGTTCTACATGATGATGATTATTTATACATGTGATGTATGATGTGTGGACGGATGATCATGGACCGTGTGATGTGTGTACTTGTGATTATTATTATTGAGGTCTGCGAACCTCCATTATATTTCTCGTTTATTGTCGGGCCTACGTGCCTATGATTAAGTTGTAATCACATGAGGAGGCGCAGCGGGAGCGTGGATGCGATAGCGGGACCCACGAGACGGACGATCGTGTTGTATGGAGATGCATCAAGATGTCGACGAAACCGACGAGGACGAGATGGACGATCACAGGGCATGGAGATGCACCGTTGCACACATAGATCTTGATGTGAGTGATTAGGCCTACTGGCTCGGGCCTAATCATATTAGGTTGTGGTCCATGATCATCTGGTGTGATTGCTTATACACATACTAGATATGTATATATATTTGCATGCGATGTAGATATATATTAAATATGTATATGTGTGACATGTCATATTAGGAGACTAAATTATAGAAACATCTCTCGATAATATTAAGTCGGTAAACGTGAGGCAATTAGATTGACCCACGTGGCCTTCCATCGTTATGAGTAGGAACCGATTCCCGGTGTAGGTTGAGTTGGTCGAGTCCCTCGAGACTCACCTATATCGCGATTCGCTATCTTGCTTACGACATAGAGATGTCACTGGTGACCTGAGGGCATGGTATGCTTGGTCGAGTCCCTCGAGGGTATATCATCAAATCAGACTCATCTTGTAACGAAGGTGTTGACTTAACCGAGCATCATGGTTGGTCGAGTCCCTCGAGGCCATGGTGATTCGGAGGCCGAACAGGACGGGAATCACAAGGAGTTGTGATCGGCAAGAGTTGCCTACCTTTTAGGCTTAGTGTGATTGGTCGAGTCCCTCGAGGTTACACTAAGACGCTGATTGGATCCTGATCCCCACTAGAAGTCTGCCGGAGACTTCCGTTTCACGTGCTGAGGGTGTCGCGTGACTCGTTAGTAAAATAGTGGGAGCATATTAAGATAGAAGTCCATATCTTGATAGTTTATTTCTTGCAAAATCTGCATGTTATTCATTTCTGCTACATCTTTATTTTCAGAAAATGTCGCTTTCAAATCCCTTACGTGGCATACTTGATGTCAACCGCCTCACTGGTCCAAATTATACGGATTGGCTCCGTAACTTGAGAATTGTTCTCACAGCGGAGAAAATCGTGTACGTCCTTGATACAGTGATGCCTACGCCCGAAGAAGGGGCAAGCGAGGATGAGATCGCTCGCTACGTGAAGTACATTGATGACTCCATTCTTGCTCAGTGCTATATGTTGGGCTCTATGACTCCAGAGTTACAGAGACAACATGAAAAGATGGATGCCAGATCCATTCTCCTACATGTCCGCAAATTGTTTGAGGAACAAGGAAGGACACAACGATATGAGATATCCAAGAGCCTTTTCCGCGCTAGGATGACTGAGGGGACACCGGTTCAGAACCATATCCTAAAGATGATTGAGTGGATAGAGAAACTCACAGGTCTAGGAATGGTCCTAGAGGATAACTTGTGTGTGGACATTGTGCTTCAGTCCCTACCAGATTCCTTTTCACAGTTCATAATGAATTTTAATATGAACAAGCTTGAGGTGACTCTCCTAGAGCTCCTCAATATGTTGAGGGAGGCAGAGAGTACTATTAAGAAAGAGAAGCCAGTTCTCTACACTGGTGAGACCAGAAAAAAAAGGAAAGCAGAAAGGTCCCTTAAGAAGGGAAAGGGCAAGGGCAAACAAGGTAAAGCAAAGGTTGCTAAGAAAGACCCAGCAAAGGACAAAGGCCAGTGCTTCCACTGTAGTAAAGATGGGCATTGGAAGAGAAACTACAAAGAGTACCTTGCAGAAAGGGCGAAACAAAAGCTTGATGAAGCTTCAGGTACATTCATGATCAGTCTCCATTTGTCAGACTCTTATGATAACACATGGGTATTGGATACCGGTAGTGCTTATCATATATGCAATTCGTTGTAGGTTCTGGCAAAGCCTAGGAGACTAGAGAGAGGCGAGATGGACCTCAAGATGGGTAATGGAGCAAAAGTTGCTGTATTAGCTGTTGGCGAGGTTGCCCTACATCTGCCTAGTGGAGCTTTTATTGCATTAGATGCATGTTATTTTGTTCCTTCTATTATCAAAAACATTATCTCCATTTCATGTTTAACAGTTAGTGGATATAAATTTGTTTTTGAGAACAATGGTTGTTCGATATTATTAGATGATAAGATCATCACGAAAGGAACATTGCATAATGGTTTATTTATGTTAGACACCACTCCACATATCATGAATGTAAATGTGTCCAAAAGGAAACGATATGAGTTGAACAGTGCATACCTGTGGCATTGTAGGCTAGGTCACATCTATGAAAGAAGGATTCAAAAGTTGCTAAATGATGGATATCTAGATCCATTCGACTATGTGTCATATGCAACTTGTGAGCCTTGCATTCGTGGAAAACTGACCAAATCTCCATTTAGTGGAACTGGAGAGAGAGCCACTGAGTTGTTGGAACTCATACATAGTGATGTATGTGGACCCATGTCAACTCATGCCATTGGAGGTTACTCCTACTTCATTACATTTACTGATGATTTCTCAAGGTATGGATATATGTACTTAATGAAGTACAAGTTCGAGGCCTTTGAGAAATTCAGAAAGTATAAGAATAAGGTGGAGAACCAGACTGGAAAGAGTATCAAAACTCTTCGATCAGATCGAGGATGTGAGTACTTAAGTACAGAGTTTACTCAGTTCCTCAAGGACCATGGGATATTATCCCAATGGACACCTCCTTATACACCTCAGCTCAATGGTGTCTTTGGAAGGAGGAATTGTACGCTATTAGATATGGTACGGTCCATGATGAGTTTCGCTGACGTACCCATCTTATTTTAGGGATATGCCCTAGAAACCGCAGCTTACCTTCTGAACAGAGTTCCAACTAAGTTGGTAGTGTCTACACCATATGAGATATGGAAAGGGAAGAAGCCTGATCTTAAGGTTGTTAAGATTTGGGGCTACCCAGCTCACGTTAAAAGACACAACCCCGATAAGTTAGAATCAAGGACAGAGCGATGCATATTTGTGGGATACCCCAAGGAAACTTGTGGGTATTATTTCTATCATCTCGAGGACAAAAAGGTCTTTGTAGCTAAGAGAGCAGTGTTCCTTGAGAAGGAACACATTCTTGGCGGAGACAGTAGGAGAATGATAGAGTTGAGCGAAGTTAGAGAACCAAGCTCAAGCACCACTCTACAGCCCGAGTCTGTTCAGGTACCTAATACACAAGTTTCAACTTTACGCAGGTCTGATAGAGTATCTCATCCTCCTGAGAGATATGTGGGACATATTAGAGGAGAGGATGCTGAGGATATTGATCCTCAGACCTACGAGGAGGCTATTATGAGTATAGACTCCGGGAAGTGGCAAGAAGCCATGAATTCTGAGATGGATTCTATGTACTCCAATAAGGTTTGGAACCTAGTTGATGCGCCCGAAGGTATTGTATCCATCAGTTGCAAATGGATTTTTAAGAAAAAGATCGGAGTAGATGGAAAGGTAGAGACCTATAAAGCAAGGCTAGTGGCTAAGGGGTATCGTCAAAGGCAATGTGTTGACTACGACGAAACTTTCTCACCTGTAGTAATGCTAAAATCCATCAGAATTCTATTGGCTATTGCAGCACACTATGATTATGAGATCTGGCAGATGAATGTGAAAATCGCATTCCTCAACGGGAACCTCGAGGAGGAGGTGTATATGATGCAACCTGAGGGATTCGTGTCCAAGAACTGCCCAGATAAGGTGTGTAGGTTGCTTAGATCCATTTATGGACTAAAGCAAGCTTCCCGAAGTTGGAACATAAGATTTGATGAGGCAATCAGATCTTATGACTTCGTTAAGAACGAATATGAGCCTTGTGTATACAGGAAGGTAAGTGGGAGCGCTATCACCTTTTTGGTGTTATATGTGGATGACATCCTCATCATTGGGAATGATGTAGGAATGCAATCCACAGTAAAGACTTGGTTATCTAGACACTTCTCCATAAAGGACTTAGGGGAAGCATCCTATATCTTGGGGATTAGAATCTATAGAGATAGATCCAAGAGGATGCTTGGCTTGTCCCAGTCCAGGTACATAGAAACCATTGTCAAAAGGTTTGGCATGGAAAATTCCAAAGGGCAAACATGAATATGATACCTTATGCCTCAGCAATAGGGTCTATCATGTATGTCATGCTATGTACTAGGCCTGATATAGCGCATGCTCTGAGTGTCACGAGCAGGTATCAGGCAGATCCAGGCTTGGAGCACTGGAAAGCAGTAAAGTGTATCCTTAAGTACTTGAGAAGGACTAAGGATCTTTTACTAGTATATGGAGGTAATAGCCTTAAGGTTGAAGGCTACACTGACTCAAGTTTTCAGTCTGATGTCGATGATAGCAAGTCGAATTCAGGGTATGTGTACACCTTGAATGGAGGAGCAGTGTGCTGGAAGAGTTCCAAGCAAGATACCACTGCTGACTCGACCACAGAGGCGGAGTACATTGCTGCATTAGATGCAGCAAAGGAGGGAGTCTGGGTGAAGAAGTTCATCACAGATTTGGGAGTCGATACAGATAGCGACAAGTCGACTATCTTATATTGCGACAACTATGGGGTGGTTACTCAAATAAGGGAACCCTGGTCTCATTAGAAGTGTTCTGAGGAGGTTCCAGCTTATAAGAGAGATCGTAACCCGAGGAGATGTAGTAGTGGAAAGAGTTCCATCCGAAGATAACATTGCAGATCCACTGACAAAGCCGTTGTCTCAGATTGTCTATGAGCGTCATAGGAGTCTGATGGGGATCAGACACATAGGTGATTGGCTTTAGGTCAAGTGGGAGATTGCTAGTCATAGGTGCCCAGCAAGCCAATCACGTGAGTGATGGCACGTGTGACTTGATACAAAATCTTTTTGCTTATTATATTTTGGCGTATATCACTTTATAACTATTGCATAAATGCATATATATATTGTGATGTCCTTGGATTTGTGCAATGGGAATCGGATCGTGATGAGATCACGATAATGAGATCGATTCACCTTTAAACACATATCCTAAATAATCCCGGTCATAGGTTACTCGAGAAGGACATCGTGATAACCGGATAGACTGGTGTGCTGTATACCCGTCCATATGATGGATGCAGCTGGTCTCATAGCTGCTCGTGTAGGGACACTAGGGATACAGTACATGTGCTCATTGGAGAATGAGTTCACTGATTGATCCGCTTACGGAATGCTGGATGGTTGATGATGCCTTATTGTCAGACAACAATTTCGTAGTCCTAGTGGTGTATCTGGTCCTTAGACTTGAGACACCAAGGATGTCCTGTATGAGTGCTCCACTCTTTGATACTAGACTTATAGGTTTGGCTGTTCCCAGATCTAGTACAGCTGGTCATTGGGAGTGGTAGTCGACCTTACGAGGGCTATTGAGTGTCAATAGAGGATCATCCACTCTCGGCGTCATGAGAGGAATATCCTATGTGTTCTTGCTCAGACAAATCCCTGGCCAGGGTCATTCGGGTTGAGAGAGAAAGAGTTCTCCGGGAGAATCCGATTAGAGCGAGACTCGAGTAGAAACCGTATGGGTCTGACAACGCCATGCTCGATATACGGTCTCTGGGATATTAGATGGATGAGGGACTATAGGTACATGGTAACTGAGGACAGACAGGTCCAATGGATTGGATTCCCCTGTATCGTTTGGGGACTACGGCGTAGTGGCCTAGTACGTCCGTAGTCGATGAGTCGAGTGAATTATTACAAAGATAATAATTCACTGAGTTAGAAGGAGTTCTGACAGGTATGACTCACGGCCAGCTCGATATTGGGCCTAGAGGGTCACACACATATGGTAGGCATTGCGATGAGTAGAGGTTCGAATATGAGATATCCGACGGAGCCCTTGTCTTATTGGATGCAGATCCAATACCCACTAGGGAAGGACCCATTAGGGTTTGACACGGGATCTCTATAAATAGGAGGGATTCACAGCCTCATAGGCTAGAGTCTTTGCTTGCCTTTCCTATTCTCCTCTCCCTCTCCATCTCAGAGTAGGCCTAGAGTTTTGAGAAGCGTCGTCGCAACCCTGCTGTGTGGATCACCGCTAGAGAGGAGGACGCTTGACCTCCTTCACCCTCTCCTAAGGATCTGCAAGGAAACAGGGATATACGATCTCCCTAGGTAACACAATCTCTATATGCAGTTTTTGTGTTTTGCGGATTTTTGCGCACCAATCTTCGCACAACGACGAACATCTTTTTGGGAATCGGGGATTTTTGTTTTCTTGTTCTTCCACTGCGCATATGATGTCGCCCCCAATGATTCCCAACAGCCGCATGAAGGGAGCTAGTATAGAAGTTGGAACATGGAGCGGAGGCACAGTGCTTTCCTTAGACAGAGGTCAAGGACATGAACTCTTGCAGAGGCAAGAGTAGAATCATGTTGTTCCATGGGTCCTTCATTCTGATGGAGCGGACTCATCTTGTATGATGCCAAAGACGAAGGGAGCTTCTGGGCACATGCACCTTACCTCAGAAAAGCATTTAATGGAGAAACTAAGGCGACTCAATTTACGGAGGCGAAGTTGGGTTCAGAAGGTCTTAGCATAGGGCAAGATGACGTAGAGGTGAGTACTCTTAAAGAATATATCATAGTGTTGCCAATCAAGTTGCTAGGCTGGAAGCAGTGCACAGCGGAGATTGTGCTGGTAGGAATAGAGGCCCAGGATCCAAACAATGGTGCACTAATTGCAGCGAAGTCGAGGGACTTCGGGAGCTACTAAGCGACGGACTGTCCTAGAGCGGTGCTTCATCTAGGTGTGACCCAAGAGTGGGTGGATGAAGGTCAATTGCTAAAGGAGTGAACAAAATTGAAGGTGGAAGTGACCCTGCGATGTATTAGCAGAGGCCACACATGGAGGGACCACAATTCGAGTTCATCCCACAAGGATCAGAATGCAATGAAGATATCACCAGGAGGCGACATGGTGCAATGGATCGTGGTGGAACAGTTCGTGGCAATGCAATACACATGACATAGTCCCGTGAGGGACTAGATCATACGGAGATATGATCGAGAGCTACTAGAAGCTCCACTTCGGTGAACAACACGATAGTAAGAAGGGCTGTGGATTCAAGGAGTGAAGGTCATGGTACCGCAGAGGCGGGTCTTCCGTGCATGCATCGAATTTTGCATTAGATGAAAACCTTGGTCATCAGCATATGGGGGCTGGGTTCCACCAAGGGAAAAGTTCGAATGCAAGTACCAGTGAGTCCCATGGGAGGGACTTGATCATGCAGAGGTATGATCGAAGCAGCTGAAGAGTTGGATTGCTCCAGAGCCCATATTCGCTTAAGGGAGCCCGACAAGTCAGAGGACAAGATCGAGTAAGCGAACGTTGCTACCAAGGAAGCTAAGGAGAACAGAATCGGTACAAACCCTACAACATAATGGCAGAGGCCATGCATGAGAGTTGCAGTATGTCTTTTTATCGACCAAAGGGATCTACTTGGAGAACACCGAGGTGTTAAAGTAGAGGGTCAAAAGGGGCGAGGAAGCAACGACGAGTCCAGAGGGACTTAGCTACCCAAAATCAAGCATCAGTTAGAATGGAGGTGGACTCGGAGGAGTACTACAGAGGCATATCTACTGATTGTAAAGAAAAGGGATGCAGATGCGAGGCGACGGAGAGTAGTGCCATGGGCATGGCAGCGCCATGGTACCGCAAAGGCAGGACTTCCGTGAAAGTCATTGATCCCTTGCTCTCATGGAGGGAGAGTGCTTGGTTGTGAAAGGGGCTGAGGAGGTGGAGCATGCAAAGGCAAACTCCAAGTACCGAGCAAAGCTGAAGGGCAGAGGCCAAGGAACTTCGTAAGAACGGTGTCAATGAGTTTCTCATCAAGATAGCCGAAAGTGAATGACTTCGGGTCATGCAAGAGTGCACGACCAAAGAATGAAGCAGGCAGTACGTGGTGTTGTACCTTCGCTACTTAGGGGAATAGGCGGTAGGGTTGATGGAGAAGACAGTACAATTCCAAAGGCGACCACATCTATTAGAGAGTTACTCCAAGTTGGGGTGAAAACTTCCTGCATTCCAGAAGTTCGATGACATTGAGAAGGTGAATCATAGTAACTAACTCAATGCAAGGAGTGCAAACACTTCAAGTGTTTCAGAAGTGTGAGCAAAGAGCAGGCGAAGGCTAGTAACCAGCTCGATGCATGGAGTACAACCTCGAGGAGGCGGGCGAAGTCAAGTAACCTTTGTCTTCTCAACTCTTAAGAGAATGGGTGAAACCAAGTACCCCAATTTCCTTATCTATCCAGCAGAAGAGCTCTGCACATGTTCAAAGACCATTCAAAGATCCACAGGAACCAACAGGGATCAACACAACTCAGTCAACCCCACACTAAAGTCAGTCATTGGCGAGTTGAAGCAGCATGGTGGATCAAAGGTTTGACTACTCCAAAATAGCAGCGGAGATCAACTGGGAGCCAGGAGGCGCATTGCAGCTGGAGCAGAAGATTGAAGACTCAGCAAAGGTAAGAAGTTGTAGTGTCGGCAAAGGCTTCGACGAGGACGTCGAAGGGATAAGTGGGGGAGAATGTCACAGACAAACTTCGAAACAGGATATTTGATGTAATGCTTATGTATGTCTGTGTCTTTTGGTATGTTCATGCTTTGTACAACATATAGAGGGACGGCCGAAGGCTTAATAGTCTCATTTTAGTAGGGTTGGTGACCGCTTTAGACTTGTAAATAAATGTTGTATCATGAGGACACGTGTGAGAGATTTTCGGTCTGTAATGGATCATTTTAACCCTTTGTTGTGTAATTGTTTAGAGCTTATAAAGTTTGTTTGTAATTTACATTGTCTATAAAGTGTTTCCTAGAATGTTTGCTTGTGGATCCCGAATGAGGCGTTTTCTCTACCCGTTCTCTCTTTTGTGGGTCCTAAGGGACCGTGGGAGGCTTCGGGGAGGCTGACCTTTGCGGTCGGACACGCAAGGGTGCCACACGACTTAGGCAAAACCAGCTAAGTCCGTGACAGAGTAGACTAATTGATATTTTTGTTTATATAATTAAAGTTATTTATTTTTGTTATCCTATTTAGAGGTCATTCTGAATTACATTAGGAATGGTTATAGTATTATGGTATATATAAAAAAATAATATTGATGATATAAAACTACTATGACTTGCATTGGTACCTAGAGTTAATATGATATTATGTTTATTAGACTTATTGATCTATTTTATAAAATTCATGTGTATGTGTAAAATATTTTTTAAAATTTAATTAAGTATAAATATTTTTAAATTAATTTTTATTTTATTTTATTTATTTTTATTTTTATTTTTTATATCTTATTAATTAATGAGTCAAGTAGAAGAATATATTATATTCTCCTATTTAACTAAGATATATTATAGATATGATTAGATTCTGATTATAATTATTGGTTAATAGAAATAAATTCAATAATAATATATACGGTTAGGAGATGACCGAAAGTGACTCTTATATTTATTTATCTTAGATCATTTACTCTCGACTATATAAAGACAGAATCTGTTGGGACAAAACGATCAATTATTGAAAAATTATACATTTTTTCTTGCTCCCTAATCCATCACTAATAGTGGTTTTGTGAAGAATAGAAAGAAAGGTGATGTAAGTCTAATTCTTCTAAATCCACAATAAGCTTATAAATCAGACTTTTTGAGTAGATACACCATATATTTGATCTATTTAATCTCATTTTCTAATATTAAAATTTTCACATAGCATATTATAATTTTCTATAATCATTGAGGTGATATAATCTTGCTAATATTAAATAGTTATTAATTAGCTAGGTTGTATTAGAAAGTAATTAAAGCTTTAATTGTTGTTGAAGACATTTAAAGGATAACTGCTTTAGTGAGACCTACAAGATTTTATTGGTTCCATCAGCAACATCTCAACCCTTCGTCTTGTGCTTTAAGATTCACACGCTGCTTACACGTACGGTCCTCTATTTATTTTAAACAGTACCATTTTTTTCTATTTTTCGTCATTATTTTTGTAGCCGTTTTCTTTCATTTTTTTAATCACCTCACAATATTTAACGCTGACTTATTTTCGTGTCAACCACCTAATTGGAACCATATTTATGTCTGTTTCACTTGTGATATTCAGCCATTTAAAGAGTTTTTTTTTTTGAGAAAAAAAAGTGTTGATGATAACTTTTTGTAATAGATTGGACGGTTGGTATTGTTTTGAGTGGATCAACCGACTCGATTCAAATCCAACCTAAGAGACTTTGTGTTGCTCGAGAAGTAAGCTCCCGATGTAAGGCTAAGTCTAAGAACCATTTTTCTAACAAAGATTGATATCAGAATAAATAAGTCAAAAGAGAAAGTTTTCCATTTCCAAAATCATGTTTGGCTGCCTTCGCTTTTTACAGTCAATTCCTCTCTAATCATCAATAGTTAAAAAAAAAAATTTATAGTAATTAAAAAATTTTAGAAAATATTATCTATTCTGATTCTACTCAGATTTAGTATCCAAAATAAATTTTGTTATGTATTTTGGGTTTAGGAATCGATTTTTCATAATCATGCAATATAGTTCTTTAAAGATTTGAAAAATAAAAAATTGAAATGTTATGGTTGATGGATCATTTGGTAACAAGGAATCTAGGTAAGGAATTTCTTAAATCTCTTGTTAATGTTAATATTTGCAATAAGATTATCTTATTTTGAATCTGATGTGAAAATGTATTACAGTTACAACATAAAGTTTGAGATACATTGCGATTTCATGTATATAATAGCAATAATAATGTACTAAAACATGTTGCAAATGTCAGATACCACAATATATCATATAAATATAATACAAATGATAAATATATCAATTTCCTTTTCCTTTTAATTATCTATTTATCTTAAGTAAAAAAAATAAAGGCCATGTCCTTGAAAAATCCTGTTTTTCATTTTTTTTTCTCGTAAGTGCATCGGGTTTTGTTTTTACCATAAACTATCCCTTATTTTTTATATTCCTATAAATATCATTTGTCCTTCCCCATCGTCTCTACTTTTACCATGATGTCACGGACTTAGCTGGTTTTACCTAAGTGGTGTAGCATCCTTGCGTGTCCGTCCATAGAGATTAGCCTTCCCGAAGCTCTCATGGTCCCTTAGGACCTACAAAAGAGAAAATAGGTTAGAGAAAACGCTTCACTCGGGATCCACAAGCAAACATTTTCAAAAACACTTCACAGACAATGCAAATTACAAACAGACTTTACAAGCTCTGAACAGTTACACAACAAAGGGTCAAAATGGTCCACTACAGACCGAAAATCTCTCACAAGTGTCAACATGATACAACTTTTATTTACAAGCCTAAAACGGCCACCAACCCAACTAAAATGGGAACTATTAAGCCTTCGGTCGCCTCTCTATATGCTGTGCAAAGTATGAACATACCAAAAGACACAGACATACATAAACATTATATTAAACATCATGTTTAGAAGTTTGTCCGTGATATTCTCCCCCACTTATTCCTTCGATGCCCTCGTCGAAGCCTTTGCCCACACAACAACTCCTTGCCTTTGTTGAGTCTTCAATCTTCTGCTCCAGCTACAATGCACCTACTGGCTCCCAGTTGCTATTTTTTAGTAGTCAAACCTTTGATATGCTATACTGCTTCAACTCGCCAATGACTCTGACTCTAGTGTGGGGTTGGCTGAGTTGTGTTGATCTCTGTTGGTTCCTGCAGATTCTCCAAATGAAGGAAAAGACCATCCTTACTATGCGTTAGTCTTTCAAATGTCTCATGCTGCTTGTACTGGGTAGATGCTTGTTGGAGCTTTAACGAGCATCGCCTCGCAAACTTCTGAAGTTTTGGGTCCTTCCTCCACAAAATTTGCCCATTGATTATTCTTTCACTTAGTTGTCACTTCCAAGTAGATTCGCATCACTTCCACTTTCGATTGGCATTTCGTTGGGAAATGAAGTAGATAATCTACTCTCAATAGCACTGATCACCGTCGGCGAGGATTTGATAACTATTATCTTATATTATCTTCGAAGGGTCTTTGAACTTGTGTAGAGCTCCTCTGCTGGATAGATAAGAGAATTGGAGTACTCAGTTTCACCCATTCTCTTAAGAGTTGAGAAGACAAAGGTTACTTGACTTCGCCCCCCTCCTCGAGGTTGTACTCCATGCATCGAGCTGGTTACTGGCCTTTGCCTGCTCTTTGCTCACACTTCTGAAGCACTTGAAGTGTTTGCACTCCTTGCGTTGAGTTAGTTACTATGATTCACTTTCTCAATGCCATCGAACTTCTGGAATGCAGGAAGTTTTTACCCTAACTTGGAGTAATTCTCTAATAGATTTGGTCGCCTCTGAGATTGTACCGTCTTCTCCATCAATCCTGTCGCCTACTTCACTGAGTAGCAAAGGTACAGCACCTTGTACTACCTGCTTCATTCCTTGGTCATGCACTCTTGCATGACCCGAAGTCCTTCACTTTCGGCTATCTTGATGAGAAGCTCGTTGACACCGGTCTTACAAAGATCCCTGGCCTCTGCCCTTCAACCTTGTCTCGGTACTTGGAGTTTGCCTCTGCATACTCCACCTCCTCGGTCTCTTTCACAACCAAGCGCTCTCCCTCCATGAGAGCAAGGGATCAATGACTTTCATGGAAGTCCTGCATCTATGGTACCATGGCACTGCCATGCCTATGGCCCTACTATCCGTCGCCTCACATCTGCATCCCTTTTTTTTACGATCAGTAGATGTCTTTGTGGCACTCCTTTGAGTCCACCTCCATTCTAACTGATGCTTGATTTTGGGTAGCTAAGTCCCTCTGGACTCGTTGTCGCTTCCTCGTCCCTTTCGACCCCCTGCTTCAACACCTTTGTGTTCTCCAAGCAGCTCCCTTTGGTCGATGGAAAGACAAACTATAACTCCCATGCATGGCCTCTGCCATCGCATTATAGGGTTTGTACCGATTCTATTCTTCTTAGCTTCCTTGGTAGCAACGTTCGCTTACTCGACCTTGTCCTCTGACTTGTCGGGCTCCCTTAAACGAATATGAGCTCTGAGTAGTCTAACTCTCCAACTGCTTTGATCATACCTCTGTATGATCAAGTCCCTCCCATGTGACTCACTGGTACTTGCATTTGAACTTTTCCCTTGGTGGAACACATAGCCCCCATATACTAATGGCCAAAGCTTTCATCCGATATAAAATTCAATGCACGCACGGAAGACCCGCCTCTACAGTACCATGGCATTCACTCCTTGAATCCATAGCCCTTCTTGCCATCATGTTATTCACCAAAGTGAAGCTTCCAGTAGCTCCCGATCATACCTCCATATGATCTAGTCCCTCACGGGAATGTGTCGTGTATATCGTATTGTCACGAACTGTTCCACCACGATCCGTTGCACCATGTCGTCTCCTGGTGACATCTCTATTGCATTCTGATCCTTGTGGGATGAAAGTTGATTATGACAATGCGATACACACGATAGGTTGTTCAACGCCCGACACCCGATGAGCAGCTGTTTGTGGACTTGTAGCTGTTCGTTCAACCCTCTAAAGTCCTTATTTTCCCCCTCTCCCTCTTTTCTCTTGTGTATGCAAGGTGCTCGCTGAATTGCTTGTAAAGCTTTCCCCTTTCGCGAGACGTTGGGAGTTGTTCGTCGCTCGTTCTTTCGAACTAATCAACTTTCTCTTTTACAGGTTCTTCGGGACCTGCGAGAGGTTGCAAGTGGGCTGATCTTTGCGGAGCAATATTGCAAGGGCGAAGCGCGACTTAGGCAAGGCAAGCTAAGTTCGTGTCTTTGCCGCAAGAGTGCCTCGCGACTTAAGCAACGCAAGCTAAATTCGTATCTTGACCGCAAGGGTGCCTCACGCCTTAGGCAATTCCAGTTAAGACTGTAACATTGGGGCCCCTATTACCTTTGTATATTTTTGCCCATCCTTCTCTGCTCATTGCTTTCAATTCCCGCTTGCACCGTGAGATCTTATCGTCGTTTTTTCCCATCAACTCTTACTTCGAGTATTTGTCCATGCTTATTATTATGAATGTTGCCCCCTTGCCTGAGTATAAAATAATACTGGGAGTAGGGAGCAAAGGGATGTGTTTGGAGCGTGGTTGGGAGCGAATGGGGGAAGAGCAACGGGGCCTCGCAGTGGGAGCAAATAGTAGCAAAGGCGATGAGCGAGAAAGGACAAGGGCATTTATGAGATTATGTGGGAAAAACAAAAACAAGGAGATACCTTATATGGAAAAAAAAAGGAGATATTTTTCAAGAAAATCGCTCCAGAAATAACTATCATAAATTTTATTTACCTAAATAAATATCAAAATTAAAAACAAAGTGAGATGAATAATATTTTTCTTCACAACATTGACTTATGAAGTATTTATCATTACTTTGATAGGAGCACTGCCACAGTGTCTTCTGATTACCCACTGATGAGAATGTTCCCAAGTCGATACTAAAAAAGCTTCCTTTGAATTGTATTCCATACTCTCGATTAATATATGATCTTTAATCTTCTTCTTTAAAAGCCCGTAATCCAACTTCCTACTGCCTCAAGAATGAAGGAACCCTAATGGCTCCTCATCCAATCTTTGCCTTGGCCTTGGTGGTGTTGCATGGCCCAGTAGGCATGCATGGGTCTCAGCAAAGCCACGTCGTCGTCGTCGTTCTCCGGCGTCGGCTTCCTCCACGCTGCGCGCCACTGGGTTTCTCGAACGTGACCTGGTTCTTGGCTTTCTTCGTAGAGGGCGACGATGTGATCGATCATGGCGTGGTCGTCTCTGATAGCTCGTTGGACGTGGAAGCCATGGCGGAAAGCTCTAACAGAGAGATAAACAATAAAGCGAATAAGATAGATATATTAAGTCAAATCACGATATAAATAAATGCAAGACACTCTTAAGATTAACACTAACCAAATCCAACACATAAGATATGATTGGACTCACCCAACGCAATTGGAAATCGCAGCTCAAACCACCGAGAGTTGTTCGACGTATATTAGTAGTAGTTTGATGACCAAAGAATTGAGAGTCCGGAAATATATAAAAGGAACCGAGAAATCAGAGGATATGATAACAATCATATATCTTAACAAAGATTTCCCAACTAAAATGGAACTCTTCCTACTATTAAGTGTTTCGGTGTTGGGCTGCAACCCTTCGTCTCCCTCATCCCCTGCGCCTCCTGTTCTCTCTCCGTGTCCTCCTCCCTGGTGATCGATATTGTTGATTCACGTTGCTTTAGTTTGCATAGATCTGCGTAGTAATATCTATTTTGATGGTTCATTTCTTCATGCATGGATCTACTGAAACTTACAAGAGGCTTATGATCCTGTCGTTTCAGCGCGCAGGTGATCCATGCACTTGTGGTTCCTGTTGGGAAGATTAGGTGAGTAAACCGTAAGTCGATTGATGGAAAGAAAGATGAAGCTGTTTCAAGTATTTTTGTGGGATTCGGTGTCGTCGATACTCGTTGCTGTTCTGAGAATAACTTGCGGTTTGATCTCTTCAGCCAAATTGCGTGTTGGTGACGGCAGTGGCATGGACGCCTCTACTGCTACTGCCACCGAGACGAGCTCTCCCGTTCGGTTTGATCTCCGAGAGCATCCTCTCTCGATCGTCTTCCCCGGCCTCCACGAGACGGTGCAACGCCGATGCTTCAACCATAGCAATTCCGGGATCTGCCTCTTGTTCATGAACTCATCGGTGGCGCTCCATGTCCTCAGCTCCTACGGCTTGGAGCCTGATGATCTGGCCAGGCTCGAGGCAAGTGTTCTTCACCTCACCGTCTTCGCAACCGCCCACAACAGCTTTTTGATCCCTCTTTGCGGTGGCTTCCTTTGCAGGCAACGTGTTCCTTCTTCAGGCAGCACGGCGGGCTCCCCCCCGACGAGCGGCTGCCCCTCACCGAGCTTGCCGCCTTTGACATGTGCCGAAGGAGGGTCGCATTGGCCTCCATGGCCGCGGCGGAGGAGGAGGCCCTCAAGCAGCGGTGCGGCGGCTCCTACAAGCTGCTCCTCAAGTATCTGCTGGCCGGCGAAAGGGCATGTGATCGACGGGAGAAGTTTCAGGTGGTGGCTGGTCCTGGCTTCAGCATCGCCGTCACCTCCAATGGCGAGGTCCACACCTTCGGTCACAACCACTCAGGGCAGCTTGGACATGGCACCTTGTCGAACGAAGAGATGCCGCGGCTCATCAGGTTACGCCAGACTAAGATTGTCCTATCTGCCTTGTACGCTCTTGGTGAAAGAGTTTGTGCCTCACAGATCACTGCAAGGAGTTCGCATTGTTCAAGCAGCAGCAGGAGCAGAAAGGACATTGCTGGTGACTGATGCAGGCAGAGTCTATCAATGTGGGAAGAACTATTTTGGGATCCCGATCTTATCAAATTCAACCTTTGATAGTATCAAGACGCCTGTGCTGTTGGAGTCTTTGAAGGACATATTTGTTGTCCAAGCAACAATAGGACACTTCTTGACTGCCATCCTCTCCAGAGAGGGAAGAGTGTACACCCTGTCTTGGGGCGTCGATGGAAGATTAGGCCATGACACTGATGCCACGGATCGCACTCCCCGTCTTCTTTCGGGTGTTCTCGAGGACAAACCAGTGGTGCAGATAGCTGCCGGCAACTGCTACCTCCTTGCTCTTGCTTTCCAGCCTAATGGCATGTTAGTTCTCTATCCAAATCAAGTTAATCTAATTGTCATTATGAACTTTATCATCAATTGGGAAAATTGTAGGATTAGTCAAATAAAATGCCTCTCAAGATTTTTTTTTCTTAATAGCATGCAAATTCCTGCAAGATGATTGTTTTAAGTCTATCTAATATGCTTGCATCTCGATAGATATCATTGCTGTTTTTCCATCATATGTGAGCATCCTGTTTTTGTTGTGAAATGTAAAACGAAGCATATACAAAAATCTTGAACCAAAATCATGTTTCAAACAGCAAGCTCATTAGTTAAACTATGCAAGCAAGAAGAAATAGCAACCAACACATCCAAACAAGCATTGCCTTCTGTTATTCATGTATCAGACTGGTTCTTGGGTGGACTGATACAGTAGTATTCGGAACTGGTGTTCTGCTGAGAGCCAATTATATTCTCATGCATGTATGGGCACACAACAATGCCATGTTCTTATACTGCTTTTTTTATGCAATTCTCTTAGTTGTGTGATCAATGCATTTGGAGTTGATAAGCCCTGCACACAAAAAGACTTCACATTCATTGCTGAATTGTTATCTTCTCTAAACTAAGTACCTTCTGTGAGACCAAAAAAAAGCAATGATTACAGAGAAACTAAATTGTGAAGAACTCTTCTTATTTGTTGTTGTTCTACAGGTGTGTGTACTCTTTAGGCTGTGGTTTGGGAGGAAAACTATCACATGGTTCGACGGACGATGAGCACCACCCAAGGCTGATTGCTCATTTTGCGATACTCAACCTGCAGCCTATTGCGCTTTCAGCAGGTAGCTGGCACGCTATCGCTTTGGGCAAGGATGGACGCGTATGCACATGGGGATGGGGATACAATGGCTGCTTGGGTCATGGAGATGAGGATTACCAGAATCTTCCCAAGGTGGTGAAAGGCCTGAGCCATGTCAAAGCTGTACATGTTGCAGCAGGCTTGTGCACCACTTTCGTGATCACTGAGAATGGTGATATCTATTCATTTGGCAGAGGATCTGACTCAAATTTAGGTTATCCTCCTCAGGTCAGTTGATGCTCCTTCATGCTTCTTTAATTGTTTTCTTCTGTTTATAGTGAGCATGTGTGTTATCTTCTACTGAAACAAAATCATCATGCAACTATCTGCTAAAGATCGATTATAGATCCTTCCAAAGATGAGCTGAATGTATTGCTTTTGATATAACTTTACATTTGAAACTTTGTTAAATGTATTGCCTAAATTGTGGAATTATATTAAGAACAGAGATAAATCAATGTGTCTCATGGTAGCTGTTGCTGATGCTTCAGTTGATACCAAAGGTTGATATGATTCAGTGCCTGTGCAAGAATAAAGTTGCACATTTATGTTCAGTAATTACCAAAGAGCAGATCCAACTAAAAGTCAGAAGCTTGTAACCATTTTTGGACTCGTTTACTCTGACATTGCTCCTGTTAAAATATGAATTGCTACTTCACGCTAGATCATTCAAACTCATTGTTATGATTCTGTTGCAAGTCCTTTTGAATCCCTCTTGCTGCAAATTTCCAGGAGTAGGTTCAGAACTGTTTCCCTAGACCTGTTTTTTTATATAGCTTTTCCTTTTATCATGTGTATCGGGTTTGTCTTTCCTTGATGTATCACCCACCTCTTGCAATTTCTCAGATTTTAGTGCAGTAATATTTACAGATTGATTTTAGAAAACAAGTGTCAAAATTCTTTTATATCAATCAATGATATCTAATTATAGCCATATATGCATTAGTTTTAGATATTGTGCGGCTGAGTAACTTCCTGCATCATTCTGATTCGTTGTTTTACAGTATGGTCATCGCCTAGATCAGCTAACGCCAAAGTTGGTCACTTCACTCACTTGCGCTGGTGAAAAGATCATTCGGCTCAGTGCCACCAAGGAGCATGAGGCAGCAGGGCATACATTTGCCATGACAGAATCAGGGAAGCTTTATGCCTTTGGCATGGCCATTTATGGTCAGCTTGGCATCAAACTCCTACAGGGCCAGGATGGGACGAGTAGCCCTCAAAGGGTTGATATTGATCTCAGTTAAACTTTCATGATCCTTTTGCATTTTGTTCATTTAATTGTTTGCTAGGTTTCCTACTGAACTCAGCTATGATGATACAATTGTTGGCAATAGGTCTTCTTTTTTGTACATGATTTGATACTATCTGAACATGGCTTGAGTTTGAATTTTTCTTTATGAAGTCTCTTATTTTAGCATGTTATCCAAAGGTAGAGAAGCTCAAAGTCAAGACTTATAGCTGCTTATGAATTAACAGCAGTTTTAGCTTGAAGAATAGCACCAGCATGAACAAAGGATGGATTGTATTAGAATACAAAATTTCTAAAAATAGAAAAAATTAGCGCACACTATATTCTACAGGAGTTCATCTGACTTAAGCTAAGCACTGGGAAAAGGTCAACACATGTGACCTTTTTGTTACGGTCTGATGGGTATCTGTCTTCAGTATGGTTGGATCAACAAATCTTGATTTCATACAGCAAAAGACACACACAACTAAATGTGATTAGCTACTGAATAGTACAATTGGTATGAAAAGATTTACTAAATAGATTCTTTGGACTTTTAGATCCCTAAATTAGACTAGATGACCTCCAATTTTTTAGGTCATTCACATCATCAAGAAAAAGATATTTGGCTTCTGATAAGTAAACACAGTCTGAACTGTTTTGAATGGATATATTGAATGGCAATGACAATAAGGGCAGTCTTATTTACAGTGAAATGAAATTGTTTACTGATTAATAATATTGGAAAGTTATATTTATGCCTGAAATATTTTAAAAACTATGATCATGCTTTTATTCAATGAATAGCATATTTACCTTGAATATGAATGAATAAATTCAAAAATTTGCAGGATTACATACAATAAACGCATGAATTATTTAAGCTGTTTAGGAAACTAAACATTTTGATCATAGTCTCTTACTGTTCTTCTGCATTTGGAGCATTGAAAAAGGGGGATATGCATGATATTTCAATTTAGATGAGAGTAAGATATATTTTCCAGCTTCCACAGAAATTTACAAGAAGCTCTGTGGTTATCAGACTTGTTGAAATCAAGCACTTGAATAATTAACATGCAAATCGATAGCAATTATCAATAACAATTAACAAGGTGGTTGTGGTTTGGCCCCCCAGATGTTACCGACAACGTAAAAGAGAGCATGTTACTTGTAGATTAGACCAAGATAATAATCAGATCATAATACTACAGAATGTTTGATTAACATTGTGATCATCTTTGAGTTTGAACCTAGATAATGTTTGAATTTCCAACCCTGTTTTAACTCATAATTTCAATCATAAATCATAAAATTATCCAAGGATAAGATGAATGTGTGCTCAGTTTGGTATGTGATCAAAAGCTAATTATGGAACCGTGACAGAGTCCTCAGCTTCATTTTAATTCATGAAAAATATTTTGACACAATATTAGTCTCACGCACATATTGCCCTAGATATAGCTATCAATTAGCATAAATAGTTTGTTTGATGACCTTTCACCTTTTAACTCATCATGAAACATGTCTTGATACAACACTAGTATCACACAGATATTGCTTTCAGCAGAGCTAAATAGCAGCACAATTATTTCTTGGCAAATGGAGCTAAAATCTTTCCTCTTGAACTCTGCACAAAATTTTGCTGCAACTAGTTATATCTTCAGCTCAAGAATGGCAGCAGGTGAGTCATTTGACATTTGAATGAACATAGCACTATTAATCCTTGTTAGTTGTTAGGATCTTCAATTAATTGTGTTCTTCATGAAGAGTTCTTGTTCTGATTAATCCCTTCAAAAAATGATCAGTTTCTCACCTCCTTTTGTATTTGTTGTTGGTGTTACTCTCCACTGATTAAATGTTTGTGAGAAGCATTAAAATGCATCTGATGCCTCTGTGCTGTTCCTATACTGCATCTCAAGATATGCAATGACAAGAACGCATGACATTCCAAAAGGGGTTCTCATTTGCCTCCATTCAACTCAGTCACATATAGATAGATTTACTGCAGAACTAGTCTTAGTGAGAATGAGCCAACATCATGGCAGAGGCCTCAAAAGGCAACTAACTTAGAGCATGAAGTAGCCGGCCGCAGACATGGCCAAGACAGCCGCGACGGAGGTGGCGCCACCAAGGGAAGCGCCGGCGTTGCCCGGCTCTGTTGCGTGGGTGCCGAGAGGCGACCCGACGCCGCCGGCATCGCCGTCGTCGATTTCGGTGGGAGCAGCAGCGTCTTCGGGGACAGGCGAGGTGGCTATCGGGGTGAGGACGCTGGGCGTGGAGCCGGACGGGGCAGTGGACGGGGCCAAGTCGGTGGTGGCGGAGGTGGCGGAGGTGGCTGCAACGGCCAAGACGACGAGGGCGGCCACGAGGAGGAGTTGCAGCCTCGCCATGATGAGATTATTTGCTGTAGTTGGAAGCAAGGAATGGAGGATGAAGGGAAGGGAGGGGAAGGGATGACGAATATATAGGGACGGGAAGGATGGTGGAGGAGGAGGAGGAGGTCTTGGACAGTTATTTCGGTTACGTTCGTTTGTCGTGTTCTTCTCTCCGAGTGCAAGGCGGAGGGAGAAGTAGAACGGGTCGCACGGCGGCTAATTCGTTAACTCTTGACCAGGCTTTTGTGGCCTGATTGGTGCAGAAAGTGGGTCCCTCTAATCAATTTTTTATTATATTAATTAAAAAAAGTAATTAATTTGAAAGGAGGTGCTCACAAATAAGTCTTTTTTGGTTGGGTTTTGGGTTGGATTGACTTAGCGGTGGGATTGTTCATAGCTTTACTATGTTGTGAGGATCGCAAGAACAAGATTAGGGAGTTGTCATGTATTTAAACAGGTAGAAATGGAGTGTCATGATATGAATCAGATGCACCGTAATAAAATTCATGAAGTCTACCGGAAAATTGAAGTCTAATTAAGGATTTCTTTTTCACTGTTATCATGGGAGAAGAACTACAAACATTCATGTATTACAATTAAGTCCTTAAATGAGGAAGATTTTAACATCCTCAAGTTTCATCCTGTGTAGCGGAAATGTATAAATATTTTAATTGACTTATATATATATATATATATATATATATATATATATATATATATATATATATATATATATATATATATATAGAGAGAGAGAGAGAGAGAGAGAGAGAGAGAGAGAGAGAGAGGTGAAGCCTAATGGCTGAGATAAATAAACTATATAAATTAGGGTTTGTTGAGGTTATTAAGGAGTTGAATCTATCAATTGGTTATAGCTAACTTTCCTTCTGAAATTTGAACTCAATTGCGCAACAGTGCCGGAAATATATAGAAATCCGAAAAACAAGTAATTATTTGAAATAAAATGCAAAGAAATTAGAATACATGTCTATTAAGTTCCAATTGGGAGGCCATAAGCTCAATTTAGTCTAAGATGATCATTAATATAACAAATCTTTAAAATAGCACTAATTAAGGCTTTATTTGAGTCAATTAGTTCTAATTGGTGCCATTAATCAATCGAAGTTCAGCTAGAATAGATGATGAGTTGAATTGTCACCATCACTTGATATTCGGCTTAATTGTAGATAATTTCATCATGATCTCAAATTAGGCATATTTTAAAGTATAATTAAATAAACATTTATATTTTGTGGGTCATTGTCAGGTTCAAATAAAGTTTAATTTCTATCTATCCTTACAAAAGCCTACATGTCTCTTCATATATAATATATATATACATATATATGTATATATATATATATATACATATATATGAATATATATATATGTATATATATACATATATATATATATATATATATATATATATATATATATATTAACCACAGACTAAATAGGGTATCAATAGCTAACTTAAGTTATAAATATATAAAAATATTATATATTAAAAATATCTTTAATACTATCATCAACATAAGCCTCAATGTCACAATGTCAATTCAGATTTCACTGAGAGAGATTAATTATTAGAGCGTGTATCCATATATTAGAATTTACTGATTGCGTAGGGGTATATAGGTACTTTTACAGATCAATTAAATATAAAACTTGTGGAGAGGACGGCGTTGTCTGGCTTTCTCCATTCTTCTCGAAACCCTGTTGCCCATAATACCCCCGACGAAACAATTCCGTTCCTTCTCCATGTCCATTCCCCACAAGCCCTTCGTCCTCCTCCTCCTCCTCTCCCTCCTCCTCTTCCTGCACCTCTTCTTCTCCTCCACACCCAGCTCGCCCAGGACCACCACCGTCGCCACCTCCACCGCCGCCATCCGCATGCGCCCTGGTTTCCGCTCCTACGACGACTACATCAAGCGGCAGCTGAACAAGACCCTGGACCCGCGGCTCCGGCGCCTGTGGGCGACCCGCGACTGGGACCGCAAGGTGCGCGTCTTCGCCCGCTTCTTCGCCGACCTGGCCGCGGAGGGCCTCGTCTCCAACGCATCCGCGGCGCTCTGCGTCGGGGCAAGGATGGGGCAGGAGGTGGCGGCCCTGCGGGGTATCGGCGTGGTCGGTGCCGTGGGGATGGACCTCGCGCCGGCGCCTCCCCTGGTGGTGGCCGGCGACTTCCACGCGCAGCCATTCACGGACGACTCCTTCGACTTCGAGTTCTCCAACGTGTTCGACCACGCGCTGTACCCGGAGCGGTTCGCGACGGAGGTGGAGCGGACTCTGCGGCCTGGCGGGGTAGCGGTGCTCCACGTCGCGGTGCACAGGCGCGGCGACAAATACTCCGCCAACGACCTCCTCGGGGGCGTCAACGGCCTCCTCGGCCTCTTCAAGCGCTCCGACCTCGTCCGCGTCCGCAAGATCGACGGCTTCGGCCTCGACACCGAGGTCGTCCTCCGCAAGAAGAACAGCCACAAATAAATAATATATATATAATATAATATAAATCCTTTTTCTTTTTTTATTTTTCTTCTTTCCAAATGCCAAATTGATTGTTTTATTTCAATTCATCTCTTAATTATATTCCTCTTTCAATTTTTGCTATTATGTAGAGCACTAAACTTGTATCATATTTATCCAATTCTTTTTGAAAAAATAAATAACAAAAGAAAAAAATAAAGAGGTAGGAAGGAGAGCCCCAATAAATTAAATGGAATGATGTTAAAAATATAATTTTAATATCTTACGTGTTAAAAATGAAAAGGAGGTTAAAACTATTTTTTTACCCATTACTTTCATATCGATCGTGATATTACATATTATCTTTTTCGTCAATATAGTTGACGACGTTAAGATAAACAAAGTTATTTATTTCACTTATAAAATTATAGAAAACTTAATATAAATTTTTTAAATATAAAAATTATAATACTAATAGAATCCAAGTGTAAAAGATAATATATAATTAGCTCTTGAAATCAATACCAACTTAGTACACTAATACATTAAATATAAAACTTTTCATCCAATTAACTATGTTATTACAATAAGCTCAAAGAAAAGTCATATTTATATTATAAAAAAAAGGAGAGTTAGTATGAAACCTATCAAAATATAAGTCGATCAATAGATATACCAAGAACACATGCTGTCAATCATAAGCCAATACATGTCCATGTTCACCAACTTGCTTACTTAGGCAAGTTCTGGCCACCCAATTTGATGCTTCAGCGTTAGGCATTCCTCAATTGACAGACGAGAGAAGAATTGCACGCCACAATCACGAGATAATGACATGTTGGATACTTATTTAAAGCGGATTTAGGAGCAAGATCCATGCCAATCCTGTAATTCGGGTCCATTAGATCACTGTTGGGTCAATACCGAATTCACCAAATCGGTCATAAATAGATCCGATCCAATAACACCACTATGGATTCTGGTCCCGCGAAGTCCTACCCGACTTTTCACGTTGGGGGTTGGATGGACCCCACCAAGCCACCATTGCATCGATCCAATAGAGTGCGTGGTAACGACTCTGGTACACGGACGAAACCCTGGATCGGATCTTATGGGCGCCGATCATAGCGCGACTCTCAAAGCGTGATGTACGCGGATGATGACGTTTCGGAACGGGATGGACTCGGCTTTTTCCAGATGGTTGCACGAATCTCGGGGAGCATCGGGCCTTCAACGGAGTGTTAGCTGTCCTGCACACGAACCCGCCCCGTGGAAACCCTCCCATTAAATTCTCCGACTCAGCTCGCCATGGACGCAACCATTGTTGTCTTGCTCCAAGCTTACCCCACTTCCGCTTGGCTTCAAACACCCCCTCCCATCTCTTCCTCCTCCATGAGTTGATTCAGCTCCTCACTGCTGTTTCCGGTCGCCTGATTGTTGCCCACCAGCCTTGAGAGGAGGCAGAGGCAGAGGCAGAAGCAGAGGAGAGATGAGCTATTCGACGAACGCTCCGGCCGGGTTCTGGGAATGGCCTGATGTCCAGATACTGACTGCCGGAGAGCGCAGGATTCCTGCTCATTCCAAAGTTCTGGTGAGCTACGAACGTCATCTTCGGTTCTTTCCTCGTTCCCGTTGCTTGGATCTCTCACGATCGAAGCATGTTCTGTTCTGTTCCTTGTGCCGAAGGCGTCGGCGTCGCCGGTGTTGGAGAGTATGTTGGATCAGCCACGCCAACGCGGGGGCGAAGAAAGAGTGATTTCCATTCTCGGAGTTCCTTGCGGTGCAGTAGATGTCTTCGTTCGCTTGCTCTACTCTTCCAGGTTAGCATCCTCTGGATTCCTCAGCTCGGGAGTCGTTTGCCTTCTTATGTACTTGTGGAGGAGACGGTGGTGGTGGGTGTTTCAGCGTGATGATGGAAGATGGTACAAAGGTCAGCACCACCATCACAGGAGGAAGAAGTCAAGATGGATGCGTAAAAAAACGCTCAGCTTTGATTGCGACGTTAGTCCTTTTTGATCGAGACCACGCATTTCTCGTGCATTTCGATCTCAACATCAACTTTAATCATGACTCTCTACCTGATATATTTGAAGAACCCCACTACAAGGACATGGACCGTGCCACTACAGCTAGCCATGCAGCTCCATGCCATGAGAGAGAGAGCCAACAGGAAACGGATTGGAATGTTTAGACGGATTCAACACTACCAAAACTTAGATTAGGTGCTCCAAATCTTCTAGATTTCAAGAGCCCACGATGATTGAATGGCTGCAGGTGTGTGCCGCCGGCGGCGGAGATGGGAGAGCACGGTGTGCACTTGCTGGTGCTGTCGCACGTCTACCAGGTGGGTTGGCTGAAGCGGGCGTGCGAGATGGCGCTGGCGTCGGGGCTGGCGGCGGAGAGCGTTGTGGATTTGTTGGTTCTGGCCCGGCGGTGCGACGCGTCATGGCTGCACCTCCGCTGCATGAGGGTCATTACGGGGGACTTCGCTGCCGTCGAGCGCACCGAGGCGTGGCGCTTCCTCCAGGACAACGATCCCTGGCTCGAGCTCGACATCCTCCAATCCCAACAAGATGCTCGTTTGGTATACGTTACTCCAATGATTCGATGTTGTTCCTCCTCGAAGCAGCTTAGTTTCATGGGCGTCTATGAAACTACAGAGGCAGAAGCGGCGGCGGAGGAAGAGGGAGGAACAGGGGCTATATGCAGAGCTTAGCGAGGCCATGGAGTGCTTGCAGCACATCTGCACCGACGGCTGCACCGACATCAGGCCCTCCGGCCGCGAGGCGCCACCGCGCGACCGCACCCATTGCCCGAACCCCACCACGTGCCGCGGCCTCCAGCAGCTCATCCGCCACCTCCCCGCCTGCAGCCGCAAGCAGCAGCAGCAGCTCGGCTGCACCCGCTGCAAGCGCCTGTGGCAGCTCCTCCGCCTCCACGCCTCCATCTGCCTGCATCCCGACCCCTGCAGCGTCCCCCTCTGCTCGTAAGCATGCAGCATCCCATGCAACTTTCATCTGCATGCTTTGGCCAACACCTAACCTTTCTTTGCTTATCTGTTGCGTTGTAGCCAATTCAAGCGGAAGATGGAGCAGATGAACTTCAAAGAAGAGGAGGAAGACGTTAAGTGGAGGCTCTTGGCTAAGAAGGTGGCCTCTGCTAGAGTAATGTGCTACCTGGCAAGGAGAAATGCAGTTCCAGTAAGCTTGGCTGAAGCAGAGCTCATCGACTGAGAGATTACCAAGTCAGATTTAGACCAAATTAACTGGGATGCATCATTCTCATTTACATCAATTCCTTCAGTAGTTTGGTCCATAACTGCTGTGGTAGATTAACTCTACCAAAGTACCATAAATATGTTCAAGCTTTGTATATGATGAGAGAGAGAGAAACTTCCATAGATTTTAAGATTACTCTCAACCAATATGATTTCTCATCTCACTCAGATAACAGTGCATGGCACAATGGCCTCCGCATAGCCAACTGATTTATCTTAGATCATATTTCAACAAACAAATAGTGGAATTCTCAACTGAAAGAAAGAGTAGTGTTCAAAAGCCGAGTGTCGTGATAAATGAAAGCCCGACCATCCTCTGCTTTGCCATATCATTATTCTATTCCAAAATCTTCGAGTTCATGTCTGTCATATACAGTAGAATGCTACTGCTTGCAAGCTACTCTTAAGCGGAAAACGCTACCTGGAATCAGGACATAGTTGCTGAGCAGTGTCAGATTCTGCTTCCATGTAAGAACAAGACTCCCTAGGAACATGGAAATAAATGGGTGTCATGGCATTACTTTCACTTCTTGTATCCGAACGGTTTGAAGTCAATTTCTTGAACAATCAATCAAATGCTTTTGCTTGGGAGGCATTCCTGAATAGGCTTCCTTGAATCAAGCGGGCGTGTTTCATGGCACGGTGATGAACAGTAGCTTCCAATTATAAGCAGCTTTCTCAGCTACTACGACTTGGAAGAATGCATGCTGAATCGATGTCATCAAGCATTTACTAGTTGTTCTTGCAGCCGAGTAGTTCATATCCGACCAACTATCATTCACCCAGGTTAACAATGTCAGGTTAATGCAAGCAACTCCCTAACCAAACCAAACAAGCAGTAAATCTAATCTAATCTGATGTATCTTACAATTGTTATAAGACCTCGAGTAGTCTCATAGAGTGATTGGTCGGTTCATGCTCAAATTCGTTGTATAGTTATCAGATCGACGAAATTTGGCAATTAATTGGCCAATTTGTCAATTCCTTGATCAATTTAAGTCCTTAGGTCAATTAGATGGCTAAACTGAAATTGGGCCCATCAGTTGGGCTTTTGGAAATGGGCTTAGTTTAATTCAATAGCCCCCTGTTGTCTCTAATGGGCCTAACTATTGTTTACTGTCTTATACATAATATATATATATATATATATATATATATATATATATATATTATATGTATATGAAAATAGAAGAAAACAAAGTAACTTTGGAGGGATATATAATACAAAATTTCACTTGCATATTAAATTAGTTATTAGATTTATATAGAATCTTTTAATTTTAAATTTGAATTTATTTAATTTTTATACTAAATTATATTTAACTTTTGTATTTCTGTCTCTGACAGGACGTCCCTTTACAATATAATTAATTGTGAGAGTGTTTGTGCAAAATACCAAAGTATTACGGTTCACCCCATCTACGCCTCATATCCAAAATCCCACACGCCCCATTCTCTCCTTCTCCTCTCCTCCCCTATCTCTTCTGCCCCACTCCGATCCATGGCGGCAGGCATGGCCTTCAAGCCCATTTCGACGGCGGAGAGCCTTCTCCCCTCTCTCCCGACCCCCCTCTTCTCTTCCAAGCCCGCTCTCCCTCTCCTCCCATCCCTTCGCACCTCCAAGCTCCCCCGCTTTCCCCGTCTTTCTCGCTCCCATTTGTTGCTCTCGTTCAGAAGGAAGCTTCCTTTGCTCCCGTTTGTGGCACAGACCTCGGACTGGGCTCGCCAGGAGGAGGAAGAGGAGGAGGGGAACGAGGTCGAAGACGGAGGTTTTGACTTGGAAGCGCCCGCGCCCGAGGAAGGAGCCGGGTCTGGACTCGAGGAGTGGGCAGGAGACGAGGAGCAGGCTGCGGAGGGTGAGATAGCCGCCGAGGCGGACGGCGGGTTTGTCGGGGGGGAGGAGGAGGAGCCTTATTCCGAGCCGCCCGAGGAGGCCAAGCTCTTCGTCGGGAACCTCCCTTACGACATGGACAGCGAGAAGCTGGCCCAGCTCTTCGATAAGGCTGGAGTTGTCGAGGTCGCTGAGGTAAATAAGTTATTCTTTTGAGGTCTTCAATTAGGTCTTATAATCAAATGTTTTTTTTCTTTTTTCTGATTTGTTTTCGTTTCTTTAACTCCTTTGCTTTGATGTTGGTGTTGGATTACGATAATGGCAATAAGCTCTCTGCGATTATGGGATTATGCTTGTGGATGTGCAGGTGATTTACAATCGGGAGACTGATCAGAGTCGTGGATTTGGATTCGTGACCATGAGCACTGTCGAAGAAGCAGAAAAAGCTGTGGAGATGTTCCATCGTTATGTATGTTCTCTTTTGTGATTACCAAGCTGGTGCTTGTTCTTCCTTGCTTACTGTATGTAGAAATCGTCTTTATATGCACACTCAAAATGATGTCCTTGTAGGATCACTGAGATAGCTCTGATTCTATATTGTTAGGTGCTTTTGCGTTAATCTATCCTCATTATGTCCATTTGATCATGTTCATTATGCTTGATCGCTTATGATAGGTATGAAGTCCTATCGAAATAAATATTTCCTTGATGTCTATTTCTCTGCAAGATGTCTGATTTAGTGCAATAGTTTCACTTGTTGAATTTTGTCAAGTCTACACTAAATTTGGTTTAGTATCTTTTTTCCTTGATCTTTGTTTTGCCTAAGGACTAACCAAAACATCGTCGTTTACCTTTTCAAGGAAAAGGAGGAAATCACGTGGCAACTTCTTTTTCCGGTACTTGGATTATGTAATACTGGAAATGTGCAGAAAGAAATTCTGTGCTGACCTCTAATAATTTATTGAGGTTTAATTTGCTTATGCATAAGGTGAATAACAATGGCAGAATATAGTGGATATTAACCACTTAAACATTGTTACAGTTTTCTTTTTAGTGATTATAACTATATAAGTAATCCATGTCTTAAGTGTTTTTTTCCTGTTTGTATGGCTTGTGTTCCAGTTCATCTATGTGTCCTAGCTTGGCAGTAATGTGATCGATTATTTTTATATTGTTTGTTAAGGGGTATGTTGTTTCTTTGTTATCCTATTAAAATCCCACCGGGACATTCTGCCAAGTCTCAGGAAGATGAGTTCCAAATATATTTAGTTAATAAATGCTCAGGAAGATGAGACTACATTCAGATGAGGTTAAGACAATGCCAACCAGCATTTGGTTGGATGGTGTTGACTCAGGTCAACACAGATTATCTGGACTGTTATAAACTGTTAATCCTTTGGCACAGTAAGGAGGAGGAATAACCAAACTTATTTGAGCTTTAACTCCACACCGTAGCAAGGTTAGGGAGAAAAGATGTATCAGTTCAATAACTTTTTGGCTGACTTGGATCAGTATCATTAAAAACAAATTAATTTCTGATTCTTTTCCAACTCTCTAATTGTTATATTAGGCCTGCAATCTAAGCTACCTAGTGAATATGACTTTTTTAGTATTGAATACTCCATTAGTTTTCTTATATATGTTTTCATTTATTAAACTTGTAACATGCTTATGCTGCTGCTGCTGCTCATGCCTTTTCAATGTTTGGGCACGACCGCATACAAATTGGTTCAGAATTATATATGTGTATATCTATATGTATATATATTTCTGTATTTTATTTAAAGAGTATGGAATATATGTGTTTCTTGTGAAGTAAAAGTTCTTGCCTACCCTTTGCTCCAGTATGGTGAATTTTGATTTTGACTAATATCCAATGATCTTCCTAATTTTCTTTCAAGCTTCGGCTAGCATGAAGTGATTCTTGTTTCTGTGTGGGTAGCATCATTTGTTTTCTTGTTATGGTAAGATTTTTGATAGTTTGTTTTCTACTTTGGAAACAGGATGTTAGTGGCAGGCTCTTGACTGTAAACAAGGCTGCACCCAGAGGTTCTCGTGTGGAAAGAACACGGGAATTCGGGCCTTCTTTGAGAGTCTACGTTGGCAATTTGCCTTGGCAAGTGGATGATGGCCGCCTGGAGCAAGTATTTAGTGAACATGGGAAAGTGTTAGAAGCAAGGGTGATATACGATAGAGAGACTGGACGCTCCCGTGGTTTTGGCTTTGTGAAAATGGCATCACAGGCCGAAATGGATGATGCGATTGCTGCTCTTGACGGACAGGTGAGTTCACTTAGTTTAGCCAGTTATACTTGCTGATATTAAATCTTCCCTGGTAGATCCCAAGTGTGCAAAATGGCTAATGCATGGTCTGATAATGAAATCTCGGACGTAGAGTTGATTGTTAATTTCTGTTTTTCCTGATAACATGGGATGACACATTATAACAGGGTACTTTAATCGAAGCATTGTTGTGTGCAATTGCATCAAGTAGAAACCGGTATAAGTTTGATAAATCAATTGCCACTTGGTTTTCGCAACTGATTGTGATTAAACTCTTAAATTAATGGTAGGAACAAAAAAATTAGATGAGTTAGAAACTAGATATTTGATACTGCTACATAATTTGAGCATCTAATAATTTTTTGCTTTCTTGATGTTTACAGAGTCTGGATGGTCGTGCGTTAAGAGTTAACATTGCCGAGGAGAGGCCACGGCGTGCCGCCTTCTGACACGGAAAAGCTGAGAGTTGCTTCGTCATAAGACATTGTTGACAAGATCAAATACTGCTGTTTCTTTTTTTTTTTTCCTTTTTTTTTGGTTACCTTTTGTAGCTTGTGCTGAGTTTGTTTCTTTTGCTTTTACCCTGCTATTTTAACTTGGGGATTTCTAAATGCCAATTATATCACTTATCGATGTGTTGTTACTCTATGCTGGATTGAATTAAAGTAATTTTGAGCAGTTTAATACATACAGGTATAGTATGTGTATTTTTTTCCTATTTCTCATAATATGTAAGAAATTATTTGGGATTAAGTGTGAAAGTATGTTTCAATGTATTTTTTTCTATTCATCTACAAGAAATAGAACAGTGCTTCATTTTATTTTTACAAGATTGTAAATCTATTTTCATGATTCAGATTCAATCTTTTTATTGGGCTATAATATTATTTTCGCGAGTTCCAACTTTTTCATCATTTAAATCGTAAATGAACAATTTTATCAACACGATCTGAAATATGTGTTGTTTATTTTTTATTAAAATGTCTACTGGTGTAAGATTTGTGACAGTATGATCTTTTGTAAGATTATAAGATAATTTTCTTGAGATGGTTGCCGATCGATTCATTGTAAGATTTTTTTATTTATTGTTGCGATTTAAACTTCGATCGATGAACGAATTTATCGATTTTGCGTTGGCTTCTGAGGTGCCACGTCATAGCACGTGCCAGGTCGGTTTCGTCAACCCGCGCGTCCTCCACCGCACGTGCCTAAGGGAGACCGTCGTCCCTTTTACAACCGCCCACGAAAAAACCCTTCTTTCTACTGGGGGGATTGGAATCGACCGAGCAGCGGAGATGAAGCTGGGTCTGGTTCCGCCCCTAGTGCTCCTCTGCTCCGATCTCTTGCTCCACAGCAGCCCTCCTCTCATCTCCGCCCTTCCTTTCGATCCTCTCGCCTCCGGCGCCGCCCCAACAGGTCGGCCTTCCACACTTCCCCCCGTTTACTTGCCCTCGCTCATCAGTGCCATGTGGTGGATGTCGTGTTTGCGCTTCTCTTTTAGTTCCTTTTCTTGTTCTCTAGATTTAGTTGTTTATGGCCTGAGTCGGTGGGCAAAAATCGAGTCTTTTTCTTTCTCTCTTTGCTTTTTTCTTCATTGGATGCTCTAGTTTTGATCTGTCGGAGATCACGAGTTTCTCATTTTCCTGCTGTGTTGTATGGGTACTGATAAGCTACTTATTGTAGGTGGAGAAGATGCAATGGCAGCGTTGTACATCAACACCGCTAACATATTCTCTGTTAATCTTATTGCATATATTCATGTTCTTTTCCAACTTCTATGAGTTTTACCCCCCTTCAGATTCACTTGATTGAATTGATATGGTAGTGCAACAATTGTCGAAGTTTAGATTCGAATTGTATGCATAATTCGTAGTTCGATCCAACTCCAAGTTGCTAACCTTTCACCAAATCAAGTTCATCTAGTACGGTACTATCTAATAAATGATTAAGACAGATATCTTCATTAGTTCGTGTATTGCAGAGTTGGATCCCACTTTTAGCAAAAATTGCAGAGTTCCTGAACTCAGTTTTTATTTTTGCTCTAATTGGTAGAGCATTATATTACAATTGTAACTTTGTCTTTTTGATACCGTGCTGCATCTGCCTGTTTTACAGAAGGTTTTGGCACTATGTTAAGTAGAATAATTGAAGACATCCTACAGAAAGCAGCCTTTATCAGTTCTAGGGATTTCTACCTGGGTTGATCATGTTCTTTGTACTTGCTTAAAAGTCAAAGAACAATTGATAGATGTTTTGTGTTTATTTAACTTGGCAGGTCAAGTTAAGGCATCTTTATGGATTAATTTTGTTTGAACTTCTAGGAAAGTAGAATAATCAAAGAAATCCTACAGAAAGCAACTCTTATGACTCCTACCCGGGTTCATATTCTTTGTACTCAAGTTAAATGACAACTGATGGATATTTCATGTTTATTTTAACTTGGCAGGCCATGAATCAAGACACCCCTCACCATGTTTTATGTGAGCTTCTAGGCAAGTAGAATAATTAAAGAAATCCTAATAGTAAGCAACCTTTATGGCTTCTAAATTGTTCTACCAAGTTCATCATATTCTTTGTACTTAAGATAAATGACAATTGATGGATGTTTCATGTTTGTTTTAACTTAGCAGGTCAAGTTAACAAATTGAGACGACCCTCGCTATGTTAAATATATGATCTGGTTTTGTTTGAACTTCTAGTTCAGTGGAATAATTGAAGAAATCCTACAGAAAACAACTCATATGACTTCTACATTGTGTTATATACACAAGTTAAATGAAAATTGGTGGACGTTTAATGTTTATCTTAACTTAGCAGGTCAAGTTTATGCATCGAGACGGCCCTCCAATGTTATTTTCCATCCACCAACCGGATCCTGTGTCCTTCGGAAGTCTGCAACAGACCCTTTGAGACTTGGGCCCTGCAACCAGTCTGATGATTGGAACTACACACCTCAAAAGTTTCTGGTTGTGAAGGGTACATACTTCTGTTTGCAAGCTGTGGACTCAGGCAAACCAGCAAAGCTCGGAATCGTTTGCTCCGAATCGGATTCTTCATGGGACATAACATCGAAATCCAAGGCACAGATCTCCAAAGAGCTACCTGATGGCACTGCCTTGTGCTTGGATGTTGATCCTGAAAACACTCTCATCACAAACCCATGCTTGTGCTTGAGCATTGGAATCTGTGACCGTGAGAGCCAATGGTTCGAGTTCACTGCCCGAAATGAAGTTCCAGTTGGTCAGCTTTCTCCTCTGAACACAGATCAAAACTCAACTTCTCCATAAAGTTCTACTTACGAGAATCCAGAGATGCCAGCATGTGATTAAATAATGTCTGTGACCAGGATTCACTGTTCTGTATTTAGAATGAAGAAAAAGGACTTGCATCCTTGGTGTCTTACCTATATCTGATGACAAATCATTCAAACTTTATGATGCCATTATCATCTATAATATATTTTACAAAATGATAAATGATGAAGGCCAGATTTGATCACAGAATTTTGCTGATAGATTTTCTTTTGAATGATCCAAGTGCCCCTATTGGAAGCCTATTGTCACAAGGGAAAATACTTGGTTTATTAAAGGTTTGTTTATTGTAGTACTCTGGACACCAAAAAGAATATAATTGAGATAAGCAAAATGTTTATTGTTGATTCATTAAGTATTTTATCAAGTTACCAATAATAAACATAATATAAATGTCTATTAATCTAACATTCTAATTATGTGATATATTATCGACTAGTGATTTAAAAAATGTTAGGTGCTAAGATCTTAAAATACTCAAGGTGTGTTCACGCGAGTGAGGTGAGATGTTATGAAATATTAAAATATAAATAATATAAATATAATTGATAAATATGATTATATAAATTAAAATATGACACTAAATTAAAAAATCTAGAGAACTAAATCATATTATCCATCTTCTAATAATAAAATTGTTAAAAGATTCAAAACAATACAGTTTTGTATCAAATTCAATCATCATTATATTAACATCATTATTTTCAAATATATAATCATTTTTCTCTTCCTCTTATTTATCTTCATCAAAATATATTTTCTCCTCTTTGGTAATGACAAGAGATGAACTTAAGGTTTTTATATTTATTTTTTTCTTCGTCATTTGTCTTGTACATATTTGTAATTCTCAAATACTTAGTTGTCTTAGATCAAACTATCACTAGAATTCCAAAAAGACCATCGACATTCTTATATAAAAATAATTTACGTATGATCTTATCTTGTAGCTCATTGAAATTAATCTTACAATGCATTGATATAACCCATTTACAACTTCTTAAGCTTAATAAAGGTGTTCCAATTCTACATGTAATGGATGATGAATGATATTTATATCTTTCATCAATAATTGTAAATATTTTCTAATACTTTTTGTTATTTCTATTAACAGACATTTGAATCATCCCTTTTGCTCTATCCATAGTTTTATAAATATATCTAATTATTTTTATTATATACAAGCTGAACGACTTGAACAAGAGGGCTTATTACTTTTAATATATAAACTATAAGATTTAAAAAAATGATATTAAGATGATATCATTGGCCCTTTTGCTATTTGCTAATTGTGCCCATTTGATTCTCACTTATTTTTCCGAAATAAATATATTTCTCAGATTATATTTTTGATGATATATGCTTTGTAATATCAAGAAGAAAGTAGTAAATCTTTATTGTCTGTGAATTCTTTTATAATATTCAAAACTCTAGTATGATTATAGAGAAATCTAACAACAAAGATTACCTTTTTTAAACTCTTATTGATTTCAAGAATCTTTTCGATATCCTCTAATATTAAATTAATATAATGTGTCATGGAGTCAAATATAAGTATTATTTTTTTGCTTCAAATAATTTAGATAAGATAAAGAATAACAAAATTGATAAGACTTGAGGTCACATAGTTCTTCAATTCAAATCGGAGATAGAGTAATTAAAAGATTAAAAAACTTAAAAGATAAATCTTACCAACTAACACATAGTTACTTCCATTGTTGGTTATAACTTAGATAATATTTTATTCACCAATTTTTTCCATAAACTTATCAAGCAAATCATATATCTTTTCTTCGGATTTTAATTCAAAATCATATATCTTTTCTTCCGATTTCAATTCAAAATCATATATCTTTTCTTCGGATTTCAATTCAAATTGGAGATAGAATAATTAAAAGATCAAAAAAATTTAAAAGATAAATCTTACCAACTAACACATAGTTGCTTCCATTGTTGGTTTTAACTTAGATAATATTTTATTCACCAATTTTTTCCATAAACTTATCAAGCAAATCATATATCTTTTCTTCGGATTTCAATTCAAATTAGAGATACAGTAATTAAAAGATTAAAAATTTAAAAGATAAATCTTACCAACTGATATATAGTTGCTTCATTATAACTTAGATAATATTTTATTCATTAATTTTTTCCATAAACTTATCAAGCAAGTCATATATCTTTTTTTCGGATTTCAATTCAAATTGGAGATAGAGTAATTAAAAGATTAAAAAATTTAAAAGATAAATCTTACCAACTAACACATAGTTGCTTCAATTATTCGTTATAACTTAGATAATATTTTATTCACTAATTTTTTCCATAAACTTATCAAGAAAATCATATATCTTTTCTTCGGATTTCAATTCAAATTAGAGATAGAGTAATTAAAAGATTAAAAAATTTAAAAGATAAATCTTACCAACTAATACATAGTTATTTCCATCGTTGGTTATAACTTAGATAATATTTTATTCATAATTTTTTCATAAACTTATCAAGCAAATCATATATCTTTTCTTCAGATTTCAGTAAATATGATGCATCTATTAACTTCACAAACATGATTCTTAAAAAATAATTGATCATAAAATTAATTATACTCCTATGTCTCCTATCAATCTAAGCACATGATATAATAGAGCAACCATGTTTTACCATGATTCTTTGTGACTCATTAATAAGTCATTTATATAATCCAACTCCTTTTTCAATAATGGAACTCATATCTCATAATAACTTAGAGATTTTAATCCCTCATTATAGCTTCCAATAGATTTAATCATCTTCTTAAAATTATTTCAATGATAAGTACTAAGAGGAAAACTAGCTTTATAGAAGAAGCAAGTAATGTATTGAATTGATCTTTCCCTTATTTTCTTATCATAAGCATCATTTATATTTGTTTATCTTAATTTTGCTCCTATTTGCTCTATGATCCTTGATACATATATAAACATCATAATATTCATTTTTTTCTATTTTTTTCAATCATATAAGCTAATAGTTCTTCTTTTATATTAAGGGGATACTTTTTGCAGTGATGCATTCTTAAAATTTCCTACTAGATATTTTACACGAAAAATACCACATCTAATTGTTTTATCACAAAAAAATTACAAATAACTACGTTAGGATCTTTTTATAATCCTTTAGATAATTATATCTTCAAGTAGGATATTTTCTTAAATTTTTTAAAGAATCTTCTGAATTACTTTGTACACTTGTCATCAATCCTAAAACCATAATAATAATTTTAAATAAATAGATATTAATAGTGTTAAAATCTAGATAATATATTATCAATCCAAATAGAAATTACTTTGTATAATAGTTAAAAATATATTATTAATAGTATATTATTTACTGTTAACAATAGTTAGAAGGAGAGAAAAGAACTATTAACAGTAGTTAAAGGGGGAGAAAAGTGTAACCGATAGTGGAAAGTGGGGAAGGAGATGACAGCGGTGATAGAATAATTTTTGGACGACGATTATGGTGGCGAAGGAAGCTGCGGATGACAACATCGACGAAAGTTGTGGATAATGATGTCGTGGGCAGAAGAAGCTTCAAAGGTGTCTATCGGTGGTGGAGGAAGCTATAGTCTTCTCCCTTGACAATGGAACACACGGAAGTAGCAACGTAACGATGAAAGGAACTATGCACAAAGGCTAAGCTGTTAGACCCGCGACAAAGGAAGCCTTAGTCTTGTGCTTTAACGACAAAGGTAATGGCATAGGAAGCATCGATGGTGGAGGCAGAAGCTACGCTAGGATTGATGGCTAGGGGTCACACGAGGGGTGCGAGGATTAGGTTTTGTAGGTACAATGAAAGATAATGGCTAGTTAGTTCAATCAAACAAACTAGCTACTATTCAATCGAACCAGACTTGGTAATTCTTGTTCGGTTGCTTCATTTGAACCGGATACTCACCTAAGGCACCGAACGCTTAGGTTCAGGAAAGCGCTTAGCCAAGACTTTATTGAAGTACATTGCCTGATTGACCCTTAAGGCACTTGGACGTCACCTCACTTAAAATTAAACCTCATTATCTATCAAAATGAATACTACATGAAATTAGCAAGATATCCATTTTTTATTCACCAAAATAATGCCTATTATTAAGTCACCATAATAAGAATAATGTAGTAGATACCTAGTCACGACCGGTACACAGAATTGATGCCCTAGAGATCAAAATGAATCATATATATAGCCCTTGGTAGAAAATTTACTCTCAATCACTGAACAAACACAGTTCTATAAGATTTCTGCACCTGACACGACAGGAATTCCTGGTTCTACGGACTAGAATGAGCAATCGATGCAGAGTGTCACACTCCCTCTTGTTACAAGTATTGAGTTCTTTCTTTCTGCTCATGGAAACAGCAACGTATCCTACACGAGGGGTTCTGACAGTTCCATCTCATTGTTATCTTGCTGTACATCAGTTTGGTGGTATCTTACAAGATTCAGCCCCAGCCATTGCCATGGCCAGCACACATAACGGTAGCCGTTCCTATTCCTGAGATCATCTTGGTTGTCAGATTCTTCGAGCTGTCGGGTTAACTCCTCCAGTCTCTCCCTCAGCCTCGTGGACCTTATGTCGGCCAGCCTTAATGATTTCTCAGCAGCATCTCTTGCCGCCATTGCTGCTGCTGCAGTCTCTTCTTTGAACTTGAGCTTGTTCTCTGACTCTATAGCTGCTTGTTGTGCATCATCTAGTTCCTTTCTAAGAGCTGACAACTGCATATGGAATTAGAACATTTAAAGCAAATGAGAAGTCAATGCCAGTATAATTTTTAAGGTGATGACTGATCGACAACTACATGCACATCAGTTTATAAAGTTTCAGAAATTAATTTTTCATTGATAGCATGTTATGTATTAGTTGACACTGTCATCATAAGTTCAGGACCACAGGTCCATGACAAATAGAAGTATGATGGAGATGTGTATTTCAAGTCGATCATTAGTGTCTTATCAAAGGATATAGCCTTGTAAAATGGGTGTTCTAGGAGTGAGAAAATTTGCTAAAGTAATTTTCATTTTTACCCTATCATGGCAATCCCACAAGCCTCTTATCCATTCTCATCTAATCATGGCAGGGGAGCAAGTGTTCATAGAAGTTTCCATCATAAGATGCTCATAATTATGATCAGCCATCATATTGTCTTTACTGAATGTCATAGAAAACCAAAGGAATGATCATAAGGTCCTTATCAGCATGGAATAATGGACCAAGAGAGCAAAATATATTCCTAAAGAGATGTTATGAAGGCTTTAAGAAGTCAAGATTAGTATCATCCATTCAAGAAGACAAATATCAGGTTATAAATTGGCAGATTTGTGGTATCTTGATAAGGAGATCGGTGCATTAACATAAGAATATCAGGAATGTAAAATTCTGAAAACAGTTGAAAGAGAAAGCAACATGAAAATTTTAGGGGAGAAAAACGAGGAGAATCTAGAAAGCTATAGACCTAAGACAACGATGCTAATATCCTCTTCTGCTAATTCATTGCCTCCAACAGGCATTTGAAGATGTAGGTCAGGCACATGGAGCAGCACTAGGTCCAGGTTTCCCCTGTCCCAAATCCTGTGGGATAAATCACCAAACCAGAGAAGGAAAGAAATTGTAACACAGACAGATGAAACACTAATCCTCTGAACAGAAAACCATCTGCAACCCAAATTAATTTGGGATCAATTGATTCTAAACTCTGAATTGGTGAGTTCACAAAAACCAGTCACTTGAGCAATAGTTGATCTTTAAAACCATGGTTTTAAGACAGTAAAAAGGAAAATGCTAAAAAACTTAGAATATAATGTCAAAGGGTTTACTTCCTGTCACGGTTGTACAGGTCAACAGTTGGAATCAAGCCTACCACCATTGGAACGGTCACTGTTGACCTTATCATATTAACAGTTGATATGTTGAAAAGGAAGAAAGCACAGGGAGTTGAATACTTATTTTAATTATTTTGCTATTGTGATAACAAAAATAAAAGCTAAAATCCAGAGTCAGAAATAATAGCTAAAATCAAGGCATGTTTCAGAAAAAGAAACAACACCAATTTCTAGGGTTGCAAATAGATCTATACTCATCACAAGTGCACATTAACAACCCATTTTGATCAATTTATAAAAAAAGGAGTGGGATCCATTCAATGTGCAGTCAACAATCAATCAAACTGCAGACTCTAATTGGTTTATGATGAAAACTCATTTCTTTTTCCTTTTTGATGTTATGAATTTGTGAAGCATATGCAGCCACTTAGATCATCACATTATCAACTAATTATCATCTGGCTCATATGAGACATGTTATTAAAAATCTTAAACATGATATCTGGGAAAAGGAGGTGATTTGTTGGAGCCACAAGTCAGTTTTCTGCTAAATTATCTGGCACATGACTAATAATTGTATTATATCACGGTTGGTCTAGTTTTATGATCTTCTTAACATAGAAGAGTTCTTATAATATTTACATCTAGCTCTCTGTCTTAGCATTGTATATAGACTCAGTTCTGCATCATGGCTTCTGGTTGGATGACAACACAATGCCTGAAAATAAAATTCTCTAATATGGATATCCTTCAAACTCCCTGTTAAACATCATGGCCCATTGTGGCATTAAAATAACCCAAAATGGGAATAAGAGGCCAGCCTCCTGAAAGCATATAAGCTTGTTACTGGCTCTGCCACCATGTTTCTGGTTCCACCAGTTATACTTGGTTGTCGTATGTAAGTTTGTACAAACTGAGGATGGTAATTGTTCAGTGAAACATTTATTAGCATGATTGATTTGACTGTGGTTGCCGCTGCTGACATCCTTATAAAAATTAGAACCATACTGATTTGACATAACTGGGTTTCATAAACTATAATTATCAGTCCTGCTACCTCTATCACTATCTCATATGTGTGAAGGCCCATACATTTCTGTGTTAAAGGCCATGTCCATGGATGCAGGCAGGCTGGCGTGGGAGCTTATATCCGTTATAGTTTCAGAATGATAGATGCTAAATAATTAGGAAGAATGTGGAGAAAAAAATTATAAAATATTAAGATATGCTAATATTAAACATTAAGTCAAGTTTTCGCAAGTACAACAACACTCATCATAGAACCTATTTTGCAGTTAGGACACTAGTAATCCATCAATGTGATGGGTTAGAAGATGAGCAGATGTGGCCCCATGCTAACACAGATATAGATAACGACCTGTTGAGTATATTTTGTATATATAAATTTTGGAAAAGATATGCATGGGTGATTCTTGTGATTTATGTATATTTTACAATTGTCAATCACCACTATGCATAGGAGAGGTCATATCATTTTGCTTTGTAAGTTGAGCATATTTCAAATTTGCCTACTTTACCATTATATTATTGTTGATAACATAAGTAAATTACAAGGTAACATCCTATATTAGTTATGTATCAAAATATTCTACTATTTTAATACAAAAGTTATATAAAGAAAACTACAGTACACAGAAAGATATCTATAAAATATTTTGTTAATGTACCTGTAACTGAAACTCCTGTTCAACAGCCCTGCCTGCTGCAGCTTCTTGTTCTGCAGCCAATTTCCATCTTGTAATTTCCTCTTCTGCTGCAGCAATGTCCATCATGAGGCCCTCAACCTTTTAGCAATGTATTATCATTTAGTGTTTTGTGTGAAAAAGAACGTAGTCAAACTAAATATTTTGATAGACATCACAAGAATCAAGAGCATCATAAAGTAATCAGTAATAACAAACGAGTTCAACAGTACTAAAGTAATAAGAGGAATAAAAGACTTCACATTTTCATTCGCCGACCGCTCCTTCTCCTCAAGCTGCTTTATATGATGTTTCAGCTGGGAAATCTCTTTTGCTTGAGCATCCAAACGGGATTTCAGTAGACTGCATTCTGCCCTTTCTCCAGAAAAATACATGCACAAATATGTAGAAATTTAGATGGAGTAAAATCATAGACAATTTCCGTCTTACCACAAAAGGTATGGACAATTACAAGCAGGTTATTTTTATCTTCAAGTACTTCACAATGTCTGGTGTCTTTTTGAAAAAAAAAAAAGTATTCTTGACATGAATGTCTTTCACATCTGATAGCATGAAGTTTTGAGATTGTTTTTCTCAAACCAGAATTTGTAAAAGCCTAGTAACGGCTGGAATTTAGCAATTATGCATCAGTTATTTACAGTGTCTTTTTGAAAAAAAAAAAATATTCCTTGCACAAATGTCTTTCACATCTATTAAACATAGAAACTCATTAAATTTAAGGCATCCGTCTTATGGCTTGAAGTTTTGAGATTGTTTTTCTTAAACCAGAATTTATAAAAGCCTAGTTAGGGCTGGAGTTTAGCAATTACGTATCAGTTCTTTATGGGCCTTTCATTTCGGCTGGAATTTAGCATTTACATATCAGTTCTTTATAGGCCTTTCATTTGAACTGAGCTCACGGAGGCAATAAATTTGTTTAACAAGATTTTTAATAATCTTGATCTGAAGAAATTATGGTTTTTTATCACTTCACTACTTAAATTGTTTTTACTTTATTTAGATTCAGAAGTAGTGAACAAGGCTATCAAATTGCAGTGTATTTGTCATACCTCACCTGAAACCATGTAAACCAAGCCTCCAAAAGGAGCACTTTAAAACATAGTCAAAACAGGAGTGCTTCTTTTGGGTTGATAGTGTACAGTAGTCAAAACATAGTCCACACCCCCATTGTGGGACTAATTGGATAGTGATACTTCCACACTGAAGATCCCTAGTGTCTAATTAGACTTGATAGTCCCATGGACTACTAGGATTACAGGAGATGTCTAGAGGCACATAACCACCATGCTATAGCCACCATACATGATGTACATCACTATTGGGTGTTGGAACAAAAGATTCTAGGAATGCACAATAGGTCCTAAAGTGACCCACCTATCATAGGTAGTTATTTGTCTGATACTATATTTGTCATGACCCATGCCTAGAACCACATGGACCAAACCCCAAAAAGAAATACCTAAAAGGAGGTTGATGCAATGAAATTAGAGTATTATTTTTTCAAACGACCCAGAATGCTTAAAAATATTACCCCATTTTCACATTCTGTGGCATTCTTCAATTTTCATTTTCTTGAACCTTTTCATACGTTTGAAACAGAAATAATAGGGCATTAACCCAACTAAAACTGCTTAATTTTGTGGCAATCATGTGAAAACCAAAATCAGTCCATGTTAAACTAATAGATAATCACCCCCATAAACATGTTAATCACAAAAATGTTAACTTCCAAGAACATTCTTAAACTTTTACAAGCAGCTTTAAATTTTATGGCCATGTATCATACATTATTTCTATTTGGAACATTGTTCTTGGATAGTAAACACTTCCAAAAACAAGTTCAGCAGTATTATCATGATACAAAATGTCAACTTCCAAGAACATTCTTAAACTCTTACAAGCAGCTTTAAATTTTATGGACATGTATCATACATTATTTCTATTTGGAACAACTAATGTATGACCTCTTTAAAAAGAAAATCAGGATTGGAAATGACCAACAACCAAAGTAAAAGAAAATGCAAGAAAGAACCTATACTGATCCTAAAAGATTCATTTTTACTTACAATAAACAATGTTACTAATACTCTATATAGATGCAATTGATACATAAAACCAAGGACTGAAATTTCATACCGTACCGGAATTTTGAGATTCGCTCGGTACGGTACAGTACCGAGCGGTATATATATATATATATATATAAGTTAAAAAAAATCTGTGACATCGCCTCTCTTCTCCCCACGCGGGGTGACATCGTTGAGGCGATGTCGCAAAAAAAGGATAAAAACACCGTTTTCACCATGACGTCGCCTCTCTTCTCCCCGCAACGCTGAGGACTCTTCTCCTGTGTGGATGAGAAGTCACCAACAGACGAGGAGGGAGAGCGGCGTTGATCTCCAGGTTCTTCTCTTCTTCTCCCTGATCTTTCTTCCCCTTCTTCCTCTTCTTTCTTCTCCCTCGGTCCCTAATCGAGGGTACCTCCCGATAGTGGGTGGTCCGTGTACCGATCTACTGTCGGACCGATACGTACCGCCTGGTATGGACGGTATTATTTGAAATGAGAAACATTGCTTAAAACCACTTGAAAGATTACAACAGCTGAATATCCTTGGCACAGCTGTATGCATCTCCAGCTTCTCCACATGACTATAAACGCATATTTACATCTCAGCAACCGTTCAAGTGTGGGTAAAGTTCAGAAATCTACTAGTAGAAAGCAACCACAGCTTCAGCAGTTCAAACCCAATAATGAACATATATGTTGATGTTAAATATGATTGATTAAAAACATCTAAAAATGGATGTGTTGGTCAGATATGGGGTTATCAGCATGCCCATCCTTCAAGTTGATTCTAGCAAAAATATCTTAACTAAGGAAATAAATCTCTTTGTGCTGCCAATGAGTGGATTAAACAGCCAATGAAGATGCTTCATGCAGAGATTTCCCATCTAAACACTAAAGCACAAGGAGTTTTGGAAGATACTTTTAGGACAGACAAGATTTTTGTATAAAAACTCATCTTAATCTTTCTCCTTGAATATGGCATCCTTATATGAGGTTGGCCTCGAGTTACTTGACCTTTAACTCCTATTAAAATATAGAAACCTAGTAAAATTAAGATCTCATATAATTTGTCAAAACTAATAAAATCTAAACAAGAGCTATTATGCTGTTTAAGCTTGTTTTGTCAAGAATGCCCATTCAACTGCATTAACAACATGTTTAAAGACTAAAGAAGCTGCAAAACTAAGATAAAATGTAAGCCTATGGACTCAACAACTCTTTTTAAGATTGCCATCTCTAAACCAGATATCATAAAGTCTTTCTCGTAGTTGATCAGACCTTGTACAGGATCAAGGCTAAATTAGTGGTCCAGTACTGGTTTGATAACCTATCGAACAGCTACGATAGTGGTATACTAGGTGTGTCATCCAATATTATTGAATAAAATAATAAAAAATCAAATGAATGGTATTGTGGTGATATCGAGCTATCTGTTTGATATCAGTACTTAAATTAGCAACCAAGCAAGACAAGCAAGCAAATTCAAGTTAGCAGATCTAAAATAGACAGTCAACCTAAGGAGATATACTGTCCACATGGAAGCTATTGACATGGGAGGTATTCAATCCTCAACAGGCAAGTATATATATTCATGGTTTCTAATTTCCTTGTTCCTTGAAAGATTTTGACCTATAGGCTTAATAAAAGAAACAAGATAAGACACCTGAGCGCTTCCACCAAATGCTGCAGCTCAATGATCTTGATCTGGGACTCCTTGACAGTAGTTCCCAAAGCATCCGCCTGTAAGATAACATATATAGAAAGATCTTACATTATTTTTGAAGTGTTAGGAAAATATCAAATACAAAATTCCAGTAACTTGATTACCAAGATATACACTTCATTTTCTCCACTATCATTTGAATCATGTTCATCATGACGGTCCAATCTCAATTCTATCCCTACTTCTCTTAAACCCTCCTCCGCCACATGGAGCACCTCATCTGTCTTTGATGACAATGCACTTCTGAGCAAAGTCCCAATGTGCTGCTTCTCTGCTAGCAGCTCCATGACCTTCTCATTCAAGTCATTGACTTTGTTGTTACTGTCCTCCAACCAATCCCGTACTTTCTCTGCTGCAACACTAGCCAGTTCGTAAACAGACTTAGTTCCATCCAACAAAGATCGCAAATTATCATCAACATCCATCTCTTCCCACATAAATAAAGAGTCAGAAGACTCAGACAGATCGTTGTTATCCTTATCAACACACTTGAGAATCTCTCGGATCTGTCCGTAGGCCTTCGAAGTGTAATTTAACTGGTCGAAGATCAATGGCCTCTGAGATTCCAATTTCGTTTCCAAACCCTTGATTTTGGCATCACGATCGTCACCTTGCTGTCTCAATTTGGATATCTCATCCTCCATCTCTGAGATCCTTGATCCCCTCTCAGCAACCATCTTTTCAAGGGATTCGATCTCTGAGGTCTTCTTGGAGGCTTCTTCTCTAAGACCCACGATGGCAGCCTCCAGCTGCGACACCTCGATCGCAATCTCGTAGTTCCGTTGCTCCACCTGTTCCCTCGCCTGGTCCCTGGCCTTCGAGGAAGCATCAATCTGCTTCATGAGCTCCTCGGCGATCTCATTCGCCCGCTTGATGACGCCGTAAGCCACAGCCGGCAGCCCGGTGTACTTCTGGGAGGTCGGGAGGCCACCGGAGGCAGAGAAGTTCTTAAACCCGCTGACCTTGCCCGAGATCTTACCGATGCCGGAGAGCAGCATCTGGGCGGCGGTCTCCATCTCCGACCGCAGCGAGTCCTTCTGCTTCGAGGCCTCGTCCTTGAGGCGGAGGGCGTCCGACAGCTCGGCGACGGTCCGTTCGGCGGATCGGGCGGCCTCCTCCTTATCGCGGATCGCCTCATCGCGCCGCCTGACGGCCTCCTCCTTGTCGCGAAGGGCCTCGTCGCGCTGCCTGATGGCGTCATGGGCCAAGGACTTAAGGCGGTTAAAGGTGCCCTCAGCGGACTTCCTGGCGCCGCGCTCCTTCTCGAGCTCGGCGAGGAGGTCGCGGACGCGCTGCTCCGCCGCGGCGATGGTGGCGGCTGAGGGGGAAGGGACGGTAGAGGCGGAGGGGGAGGGGGAAGGGAGGACGATGGGGATGGGGTCATCGTCGCCTTCGACGTCGCTGAGGACGGCGTCGTTCGGATCTTCGTCGGCCATCGCCAAAGGGAGAGGGCGAGAGAGAGAGCGAGGGGTCGTCCACCGACCGGTCTTTGCCTCTTCACCTCCGTTTTCCCATCTTGATTAGATTTATTTGGGCCGAGGGACCGGCGAAAGACGAAACGCGGTCCCGTGAGGACGAACAGATTGGACCCGGTCCGGACAAGATATTGACGGTTCAATTTCCTTATAAGGTAAAAAAAACCGGACAAATCCGGTGCGGTCCAGACCGGCAATCAATGACGGATTGGATAGTGATAAAATCATATTTAGTTTTTTGTTAATTGGGGGTTTCATAAAACTAATATCTAATAGAAGACTAAAAGTATTAATTTGAAGATTTATACGGATGCGATCTTATCATATACTTTAACCTAAGAGACCTAACTCCCTTATTAGGAGCACTAATAATCATATTTAATTTTGATGAAGTATATCATTAATTATTGAATTTTTCATCTCGAAAAGGTAAAATCAATCTAAAAAACTTACACTAATAAATCGGGTAATCAGAATCTCGCTTCTATCTTTTTCTTTTGTATCTCATAAAGTATTTATTAATAATAGCAACATTTTTGTTTACCATAAGTTTTTTTTTGCTTCAACTAGGATGAATCTATATCACTCTGTGATTTGATACACATAGTTTACGATAGAATTATAATATATTTTTAAATCTTAATATGCATCGATATATCAATACTCGATACATTAGTACAGATCGATACGATCCAAACTCTAATCGATGTATTATCAGCATATGAGATTATGAACTTTTAATTATATTATCTTATGCATAGCTAAATGATGGGAAGGAGTGTCTTGTAGCCCAGTAGATAGATAATTGGTCTTAAATGCATGATGAGTGTAGATAAGTGTAGGTGCCTTGATGAACCTCCCTGGTGAGCAAGCAACATTACCTTACCATAGTGCTTGCTGTACTTCCTGTATCTGGAATTGCTAGTTAATATCAATTACTAAAAGAAAGATGTTTTCTATTGGCATTGTCAATAATAAACATCTTAACAATCATTAAACTCACACTCCTTAAGATGTTTTGTCTTCATCTTACTTGCTTTGCAACTTATAATTCATCACTATGTACAAACATTATCCAATGTTCTATAACCAGCTTCCCATCTCCCACCAGCCAAGGATCACTTTGTCGTCACTACTATAAACTTATAATTCATCACTATGTATGTAGTCGATCTATATTTCTGATTACAAACTGCTTATATAATGTGCTAACTATTACTGAGATGTTTTGGCAGAGATGCTTGATTTCTTGACCATGAAGAGCAAGTCTAAGTTCTGACCAAAGTAGTGGAGGCATGACTTTGTTCCAAATCAAAGATGGATCAGAGTAATATCACTGGTTTGAGTTTGGCATTGGCTTGAGATCTCTAGAACATGTGTTGATCCCAGGCATCTTAAGATCTGCCTAATGCCTGCATAGGTTTTGCCTCGACAGCAGGCGTAGATGCAGAGGTCTTGTTTGGTTTTGCAGTGTCTGCAATTTCAAGGATTTTGTCACTCGGTTTATGCACTTTGTGTTAGTTTGGCAAGTCTCATAGTCCCACATCAAGAAAATCAAGTTTGGTATCTCCTGTTTAAACTATAAATAAGGGCTTACGTTTTGAAGTCAAATGCACCACAAGAAAAACCTAAATGTTTGTTTTGGGTTTAAGTCCATACTCAGTTCAATAGTTTGGGCTTATAGTTGAGGTTTTTCTTGTTTAGTATTTTCGGGTGTTTTATGGCCTAGGAATATCTTGCTCCTCTTTCGTCCCTGGATGTAGGTCAAAGTTAATTGACCGACCATTCTGGTTGAAGACGGAGTTGATTTGGCACTATAGGGGGCTGAGAACATTCCAGATGGTACGTCAAAGGAAGATCTTGCGGGTATGGATAAGAAGGTCCAATTCAGCATTATTCTAAATCTCTTTGATGAGGTTTTACGGGAGGTAGTTATGGAGACTTAAAGCCTTGTATATGAAGAGGACAATAGAGAATCGTCTCTACTTAAAGCAGAGTTGGTATATGCTTCGGATGACTGAAGGTACATCTATACTCTCACATCTTGATAAGTTTGATTCTTTGGTTATGGATTTGGAGAATATAGATGCAAAAATTGATGATGAGGATAAGACCCTGTTACTTTTGTGTTCTCTTCCCCAATCTTTTAAGCATTTTCGTGATACTATGATTTATGAAAAAGAAACAATTTCGTATCAGGAAATTAAATATGCACTAAAATCTAAGGAGCAGATAGACAGAGATATCACTGGGGAAAGTAGATAGAATCAGGTTGAAGATCTGGTTGTTAGGGGGAGAACAGATAAAAGGGAATTTGACAGTAGTAGATCTAAATCTAGATTTAAATCCAGACATTGACATTTGGAGTGCAGATATTGTCATAAAATAGGGCACATTAAATCTGATTGCTTTAAATTGAAAAATAAATTAAAGCAAAAGGAAAAATTTGTTGAGAAAACTATTGAATCCGCTGAAGCTAGTATAGCAGCTGATGAGAATGTTGGTAATATTTTCTCTCCTATTGATGATAGGACGAGGTCTAAAAATGAATGGATTTTAGATTCTGGTTGTTCTTATCACATGTGTCCTAATAGAGATTTGTTTTCCACATATGAATCTTGTAATGGTGGAATTGTTTTGATGGGCAATAATGCAGCATGTGATGTTGTTGGTAGAGGAACAATCCGAATTAAAATGCATGATGGTATTGTGAGGACGCTCACTAATGTTAGACATGTTCCTGATTTAAAAAAGAATCTCATCTCTTTAGGCACCCTAGAGGCCCTTGGGTGTAAATACACAGCTGAAGGTGAAGTTATGAAAGTTTCTAGAAATGTCCTTGTTATTATGAATGCTTGTAGGTCTGGTAGCTTATATATTATGTAGGGAACTACTGTCATAGGATCAGTTGCAGTCTCGTCATCATCATTGTCTGATTCTGACATCACCAAATTATGGCATATGCGTTTGGGTCATATGAGCGAAAAAGGTTTGAGTATATTGAGCAAAAGGGGTCTACTTTGCGGACAAAGTACTAGGCTACTGGATTTTTGTGAACACTACGTTTTTGGAAAGCAGAAAAGAGTCAGCTTCAATTCTCCGGCAGTTCACAAAACGAAAGGTACTCTTGACTATATTCATTCAGACCTTTGGGGTCTAGCTCATGTTCAGTCTAAGGGTAGTGCTAGGTATATGTTGACTTTCATTGATGATTATTCCAGGAAAGTTTGGGTTTATTTTTTGAAGTATAAAAATGATGTTTTTCTAACCTTTAAACAATGGAAGGCTTTGATTGAGAAGCAAACAGGTAAACAGATTAAGCGGCTTCGAACAGATAATGGCATGGAGTTTTGTGAATGTGACTTTAATGAATTTTGTAAAAATGAAGGAATCGTTCGGCATCGCACTGTTAGGATGACACATCAGCAAAATGGTGTGGCCGAACGTATGAACAGAACACTCTTGGAGAGAGCAAGGTGTATGATCTCAAATACAGGGTTGACAAAGGACTTTTGGGCAGAGGCAATTAATATGGCCTGTTACGTTGTCAACCACGCTCCGTCTGCAGCACTTAACTTTAAAACTCCAGAGGAAGTTTGGTCAGGTACTCCTGCTGATTACTCTGATTTAAAAATTTTTGGGTGTCCAGCATACATGCATATAAATGAAGGAAAATTAGACCCTCAAGCTAAAAAATGCATTTTCCCTAGGTATGCTTCTGGGGTGAAAGGATACAGATTATGGTGTTCTGATCCCAAATCCCCAAAATTTGTAATCAGTAGAGATGTTACTTTTGATGAATTATCTATGTTATCTTCTAAAGAGGAATCTAGTAATTATACAAATGATAGTGCGCAGAAGCAGGTGGAGCTTGAGATTGGTAGTTTTAATTCTTTTCAGTCGAACTCTTCTACTCAAAGAATGCTAGTAGATGGTCCCGAGTCTACTAACGCAGATGATCCAGAAGAAGAGCAATACTCTATAGCCAAGGATAGATCACGGAAAGATATTCGACCACCATAAAGATATGCAAATTTGGTTGCATATGCTTTGTCTGTTGCAGAAGAAACAAGTGAAGTTGGTGAGCCTACTTCCTACTCAGATGTAGTTTCTTGTGATAATTCCGCTAAGTGGTTGATTGCGATGAATGAAGAAATAGAATCTCTTCATCAGAATAGAACTGAGGATCTTGTGAAGTCGCTTTCAGGTAAGAAAATTGTTGGATGCAAATGAGATATCATTGCTGAGGGAAAGGTCCTTGTTCAGAAAATTCATACGAAGGAAAATCCAACTGATATGCTTATGAAGCATCTTCCAGTTTACAAGTTCAAGCAGTGCTTGGACTTGGTTGGTGTTCATTATTTTGGCAAGTCCCATACTCCCACATCAAGTAAATCAAGTTTGGTATCTCCTGTTTAAACTATAAATAAGGGCTTAGGCTTTGAAGTCAAATGCACCACAAGTGGCACCACAAGAAAAACCTAAGTGTTTGCTTTGGGTTTAAGTCCATACTCAGTTCAATAGTTTGGGCTTCTGGTTGAGGTTTTTCTTGTTTAGTATTTTCGGATGTTTTATGGCCTAGGAACATCTTACTAAGGCATTTGTAATAGTCTCTTTCATAGTAGTGATTTGCTTCTCTTTCGTCCGTGGATATAAAGTTAATTGATCGAACCACGTAAATAAGACTTTGCAACGCAGCTGCTGTAGGCTAACTTCGGAGAGGATCAGCCACTGTATCTTTCTCATGCCGGAGAAAAAGCTGTAGTGAAGCAAATCTGAAGTATCTAAGCATAATATAATATCTACTAGCAGATATGCAGGAAAAACATCAGACTTATTATCACTTGAAAAAGAGATTAAGCCATGGTTTTCTTGGATAAGATGCAAAAAGTTCTGCATGCTGAGGTAAACTTTCAGATTCTGAGTATATTGTGTTTCATATTCATATTCTCTCTCAAAAATGTCCAATCTCTTCAGGTTTCAAATCTGCTGCTGATGGAGCAGAGAACCAAAATGAGTTATACAGGTGCCCTGTAAAGTGATATAAGAAGATAGCAACACTCGATCAAACGAGTAACCTAGAGAGATCTTGCAGACTAGATTTCCTGAATGCTGAATAGCAAGATAGTAGTCACCGATAAATTTTGTCAAAAAAATATATTACATGCTTTCATTAAGGGAAATTCTAGGAAATTAGTAAGCTCACTACTAGATTAGTAGCTATTTGAAGGCAATGAGAAGTTGAGACATCATTCTTTGGTGTCAATGAGAAGTTGAGAATCATGACCAGAATGATGAAGCAAAGAAGTTGATTTTTGTAAGTTATATAGTAGCTAATTCAAGTGCTCCCTTTACTAGTTCTTGGAAATCTCATACTTTGTTCCCTTTCTTAGGCTTTTGCTCAATTTTTGAGTGCTCTTATTTTGGGATTCTGATGCAGGAATTAAATTTCTGCAGCATATGGGAGCATCTGAGAGTATATGACATATTATCCACTTGGAAGAGCTTTCCAAGTTTTATTTTTATTTCCAGTTTTTACCACAGTCACTTTGATACTCTTTTATATGGTATACCTTTTAATTTGTTGCATATGTACTCACCAATGAAGTTTTTACCACAGCTCGGAGAGAGTTAATAAAGTTGCAACATGTCTTTTCATATTAAGAGTAAACAGAGTATTTGCGGCTAATGATGTAGGCAGCATAGCTGCTTTCCTCTTTCCATGGCAAATGCATTTGACAGAGAGACAAAGTGGCATCAAAACTCTGCTACCACTTTGCATCTCCTTTCCCTGTTGCTGCTTCCAGCCTTCCTACCCCATTGATGCACACAGTTGACATGTCGTCAAGCTCCGAAACAGTATTGTGGGATCTCCAGCAGAAAATTTAGGCTGTCTTCAAGCCAAAATCCCAGCAACTCCTGTGACCATGTGAATCACCGGACCAGCTTTCCTGGTAATTGCCACAAATGTGGTGGCATCCCACCGCTCCATGAGCAGCCATGTCTGCGTTCTATGGATCCTACTTCCAGGTTGCAGTCAGTCAATGACAACTTTGATTCCTTGCTATACACCATCCATTCATCACCTTTTCAGAATTGGCAGCTGTTCCTACAACAACAATAATTTCTCTTTTAAGTGCAACTATAACCTGTATGTCCCTTTCAAAAGAGAAGAAACGAAAAGGATGCAGTCAAAGAAGATTTGACTCCATTTGGTAGATAGAAGTTAATCCGAGGAAGAGTAATCATGTTCATCTTTGTTTGATAAAAGCACATATAATCTATGTGGAATCCATCATTTATATCATTCGTTTCCATGGTAGATTATGTGTACGTTTACCACAATGCCAGGTCAAAGTTTCTCTCTCTCTCTCTTTCTGTATGTATCCGCCTCTCATTTCTTCTCTTCGCTTCTATTCTGTGTATTGTGTTCCACCGCGTAGGAGAGGCTATTTTGCTGTGGTCTTTGTTGGCTACTGTTGCTACTTCTACCATCGCAGGGATGGCCATAGGAAACGGCGGCACCGGCAGCGGGCTCGTGGTGAGCTTCGGCGAGATGCTCATTGACTTCGTGCCGTCGGAGGCAGGGGTGTCGCTGGCGGAGGCGAGCGCGTTCCTGAAGGCTCCCGGAGGCGCGCCGGCCAACGTGGCCATCGCCGTGGCGCGGCTCGGGGGGCGGGCCGCCTTCGTCAGCAAGCTCGGGGACGACGAGTTCGGGCACATGCTGGCAGCCATCCTCCGAGAGAAGGGCGTCTCCGACGCGGGCGTCGTCTTCGACGCCGGCGCCCGCACCGCCCTGGCCTTCGTCACGCTGCGGGCCGACGGCGAGCGAGAGTTCATGTTCTACCGCAACCCCAGCGCCGACATGCTGCTCACCGCCGCCGAGCTCAACGTCGATCTCATCAGAAACGTGCGCACCGCTTTTCCCCCTCCTTCATAGGCGAAGAAAGTTCCAATCTTGTTCTACTCTGTTGAATCTCGCAATCATTTTGATGCAACTTCAAGATCTGAACGCTTGATTCGTCTTCTAATGAACGAGAAAAAGATGTCTCTTTTATGACTAGATTCGAGCTTATGGATCCAAATGCCGACCCTAAACCTTTCTTGTTCCGTCAATCATTCGAATGATGTCTGATTCTTCCTGTCTTTTCTGTTCCTTTTCGTCAATCATTCAAGTAAACTGTGATTATTGGATCATGTATCATCAGGGCGCAATCTTTCACTACGGCTCGATAAGCTTGATCGCGGAACCGTGCAGATCGGCGCATCTGAAGGCCATGGAGTTGGCCAAAGAGTCCGGGGCGCTGCTGTCGTACGACCCCAATCTCCGGCTGCCGCTATGGCCGTCGCCCGAAGAGGCCCGCAAGCAGATCCTCAGCATCTGGGACAAGGCCGACATCGTCAAGGTCAGCGGCGCCGAGCTCGAGTTCTTGACCGGCCATGACTCGGTGGAAGACGAAGTGGCCTTGCGGCTCTGGCGCCCAAGCCTCAAGCTCCTGCTTGTGACACTTGGCGACAAGGGATGCAAGTACTTCACCAAGGTATAGCGATCTCTTCACCGCCTCCTTCCACATTGTTGATGCCAATGAGCTCATCTTGTGTTGATTTCTCTTGGCTATCCTATAAGGATTTCCGGGGGATCGTCGGGTCCTTCACCGTCAAGCAGGTGGATACGACAGGGGCAGGGGATGCATTCGTGGGCGCATTGCTGCAAGGAATCATCGAAGACCAGTCGGCCCTGCAGGTGAGCAAACATGTGGAGTCCTGTTGCTTCTGAATTGGTTTGCAATTGCAGACATGGATATATACTCATGTAATTAATTGTTTGATGGATTGCAGGATGAGAAGAAACTGAGGCAGGTGCTGCGGTTTGCTAACGCATGCGGTGCGATCACAGCCACCAAGAAAGGGGCAATCCCTTCGTTGCCGAGTGCATCAGAAGTCATGGAGTTCTTGGAGAAGGCATAGTATATGTTCTTAGATTTCTGTCATTTCCTCTGTTTTACAAACTTGCTGCAACTTTTTGTTTCAAGTCGACGAGGCTGTTTAGGAGAGTAATTCCTGTTGCACTCTGGATCATCTTTTTATGATTCCAATCTAGTTCTTCTCTCTATGAAGGTCTGATCTTGTAGTTGCCAACTCCAACAGTAGTTTATGTTCTCTACACTGAAAGACATCTTGTTTGATGCTTTGTGAGAAAGGCTTTGTGCTTTTATGCTACTGAACCAATGATTTCTTATAGATTTTGACCACAATCTCCGGTTTCTCAGATCAAGCAAGTAAGGATTGCTTCAATTCCAAGCACTATCGTCTTTTACTCGTATCGAAAATATTATGGATCATTAGACGAAATGTACTGTGCAATGTATTTTACACAATGAAGTCTGTTAAACTTCATTGATTAGATAAATGAGACAGAGAAATTGAGAAACATAATACTCATGGGAGATGAAGAGCTGATTTTTCCGAAAGAAGTTTGCTTCACAGAAATCATGTTTTTCGTGATTTTTGAATAAGAAATTTGATCATAGTTAACAGGTTCTTTAGATGCGGTGCTAGCTCACTCATTTTTGTTCAAGTCGTCGTGTTCTTCTGGTTTACATATATATTGTTCGTTAATCTATAATAGTTAACAGGTTCTTTAGATGCGGTGCTAGCTCACTCATTTTTGTTCGAGTCACCGTGTTCTTCTGGTTTACATATATATTGTTCGTTAACCTATAATAGTTAACAGGTTCTTTAGATGCGGTGCTAGCTCACTCATTTTTGTTCGAGTCATCGTGTTCTTCCGGTTTACATATATATTGTTCGTTAATCTATAATAGTTAACAGGTTCTTTAGATGCGGTGCTAGATCACTCATTTTTGTTCGAGTCATCATGTTCTTCTGGTTTACATATATATTGTTCGTTTATATATAATGCATTCAACATATTGTCTTGCTATTGGGATGTAATCCTTCACGAACATATGCATTTTAGCTCCAGCCTAGTTAGGATGCTTCTACAAGACTTGCCCTTTAATCTTCAGAGCTTTTAAGGAGGTTAAGACATATACGAGTTTTAGATTCCTAAGGCAACAGTGAATTCGAGTTCTCACTTTCTGATACACTGTTTGAGAAGTGCATATATATATACATATATGTGAAGGCAGAAATGATAAAGTTTGTCTCTTTCTCTGTATTACTTTCACAGTAAATCATTTGGCTAACTTTGAGATTTTGATATTTTTGACTTGTTAACATGAAGCATGCAAAATTAATTCCATATATTGGTGGTTAACATAATATTGAATTAAGAATTGCGGTCCAGAAATAAAAACCAAAAGAAAGTTAAACTCAGAAGAAAACTTATAGAACCGACATGGTAGGGAAGACTGAAGGCGGCTATCTAAAAATTTGTCTGCAGCACTGTACTGTAACTAGGAAACTTTTAGAGAAGATAGAGGGAGGGAGGGAGGGAGGAATGTGGTTTTTTAGGGAGCAGTAATACTCTCTTCCAATACACAAACAAGCTGAAGAGACAAATGGAACAAATTGTATGTGAGGGTAATAAAAAAGATTGGCTATTTAGTTCATGTAACTGAAAACTTTCCTTGTTCTCAGTGGAACTTCAATTGGCTATTTAGAAGAAATGGCTTCCTTAAACTACCAAAATCAGCAGCCTAACATGATTCCATGGTTGGTATTACCAAAGTGATTGTAGCCATCTTCTATGTATTCTACTGTCAAATAAAAGGGAAAAAAACATGCATTAAGCTTCAATTTGACAGGAGGTAACAGTGAAAATTATAATCATTCCATCATTATTATTTTATGTTCGGAGGAAAAGATTGTCTTTGTGAATCTTTAATTATAACTCCAATTGTTGTCATTGTTTTAATTTCCAATATCACGTATACAAAACAAATTTGGAGCTACAAGAGACAGTTGTTTGAAATAATAAATTATTTTCTATAATCCTTTTATATATTCTCGTCTTCATCACGAGGGACTATTGGAAAATTATAGTTCAACCACAATTTTTTTTCATCTATATTTAATTGACATTCCTCCATCAAAGATGATCAAATCCAATCCAAAATATATTTTATTTATATCGTACATGTAAGCTTATTCTTTTTCTTTCCTCAAAAAAGAAAATGTTAAATGTAGTGTTAACCACATAACCTTTAATTCCCATGTGAAATTTAATAAATTACTTAAATCTTATTTATCAATGAGAAGGAGATGTCATATTTGAATAGTCATATCCATTAAAGACTAGGACTTGGCCCTTTCAATATGTGACTCTTTACAATGATATATATATATGTATATATATATATGTATATATATGTATATATATATATATATATATGTATATGTATATATATATGTATACATATATATATATGTATATATATATATATATGTATATGTATATATATATGTATACATATATGTATATATATATGTATACATATATGTATATATATATGTATATGTATATATATGTATATATATGTATACATATATGTATACATATGTATATGTATACATATACATATACATATGTATATATAAACATATACATATATATATATATACATATACACATACACACACATATATATATATATATATAGATATATATATATATGTATATATATATATATATATATATGTATATATATATATATATATATGTATGTATGTTTTTTATGAAAGCTATCCTTTCTATTCTACAAAATTTAAAATCTCAATACAATATGTTATATAATAACAAGAAGAGATCTCTTATATCATCACTAATACAATGTGTTTTCAATAAAGTATATTTCTCTTGATCAAGTTCTTAAGGCCATAGAATCTTTGTTTACATCTTCTGAAGGTTTCAGCTGTATCAAGAGATCTCTAATAACACAAAGGAGGAGGCAGGGATTGATCAGTCTAAAATTTCAGGTTTTGAACAAACCTATGGAACAATTTCATTAAATATAGGCATGACCTGAACACTTGAATGAGATTGTGTAATGATGCAAGATGAACAATGAATCTTCCCTCGCAAAAACCTCAAAACCCAAATGGTTGCCTGTCATAAACATTTCAAATGAACATTGGTAGGAATGCCATGAGAATGCTCAAACAGTAGAATTATTAGACAAAGTGCACACTGAATGATGGAGACCATTATGGCATGATACTAAAGTAGCGTGCAGATGGACTCTCCTGAAGAACCTCGTCTCATATGGAATCTGCATGATGGAGACCATTATGGCAACGGTGGATGTTTGTTGGTAGGATGTGGGTACATAAACCAACAGACCATAATCATCAATCACCATTAGGGCACTACATTTTGATATCCGAAGGCACATTTATGAATATTAGAGGCTTAGGATCAAACAAATATTTCTCTTGAAACATACAGGGCAAGTGATGAGCATGCTTTCATGATACTTAGACATCTCATATTGTCTTGTGGCCCATCTGGCAAATCATGCAACAACTGAAATATGGAACAAATATACAGCACAAATCTGCGTCGATGAACATTGACCTGCATAATGCAACAGACTGTAAAGCAGACCCTCCATTGCTCAAAGCTAAGGTCTCCTGACTAGGAAAGGATTATATCAAAACTAGTACCCTTGCAGTAGATAAACATACCAGTAAAGACAAGCCGAATTGTAGTAATCATTCCATCCTTCAAGGATCAGGAGGAGATTGGGAAGGAGCAGCGACAGGTGGGGGAGCAGGAGCTTGCTTATTCATGAGAAGAGGAGAGAGAGCTTTCACCACAATACTCATATTGGGCCTAAACTCTGCTTCATACTGCACACATAGAGCTGCCACTGCTGCCAACTGCAGGAACAAATTAAATCTAAATTTATCATTATGGAACCTTTTAGTGCAAAAGTCCTCTTTGCCAAATGACACATTATTCACAAGAGTGATACAGACCTTTGCAACCCCTTTTGGCGGATAATCTCCCTTCAATCTTGGATCTATGCATTGTTTAACTTTGTCCTCGCTCAATCTTGGAGTCGCCTATGATACGGAAAAATAAACAGTACACCATTAGAGACATATCTAGATATCAAAGAGTGATGCTTGACTTTCATTTGACAGTACCAGCACATGCATAAAACAACCTCAATGTCCAACCACTTCCAAACAAAAGCAACACTCACTAGTGCAAGAAAACAATGAGACAACAAAACAGCTTAAGCAATATGGTGATCCAACACTAACGCAACACTGGTTGTGTGGCAGAGAAAGCATAGAACAACAAACAAGAATTGGCCTGCTTGCCAAGAAGCAGGGAAGAAGCAATATGTATACAGAACATGCCATCCATATGAATAACTTGTTAAAGAAAAAAACCAATAAAAATACTCAGTTTCCGCTGATGCCAGCCAATTACGTCCAAATTCCCACAATAAGGATCAAACTTGACTGTTAAGTTCATGTCCAATATACAGCTAGTATTCTTGAAGGAATGGTTTAAGCAACAGGAAAGTGTTTGCAATTAATGTATCACTGAAGGAGCATCAGAAAGATATCTACACTATCAAGTTTCGGGAAAATGATTATGATATAATCAGTGTGAAATGGATAAGATTAACAACTTAATGGTGACCTACTAGATAGCAGGTAGAAAATAAATTCATGCATTTATTTCCAAATATATTTCAACAAATGATCATTTTGACAAGCCCCATTCCATACATTTCAACAATAAGTAACGGGAAAGTGCCTGCAATATATCCAAGTTTTGGGTGAACTGCTTATTGTCACATGAAAATCACTTTTGGGTGAACTATATCCAAGTTTCTGAAAAATATTATGATATAATCAGTGTGAAATGGATAAGATTGACAACTTAATGGTGACCTAGTTGATAGCAGGTAGGAAATAAACTCATGCAGTTCTTTCCAAAATATATTTCAACAAATGATCATTTTGACAAGGCCCACGCCATATATTTCAACAATAAGCAATGGGAAAGTGTTTGCAATAGTCTTTTATCAAATATACAAAGCAGCCAACTGCCAATTGTCACATGAAAATCACTTTAGCAAGAACTATAATCAAGTTTCTGGAAAACAAATGCGAAATGGATAAGATTAACAACTTAATGGTGACCTATCAGATAGCAGGTAGGAAATAAACTTATGCATTTGTTTCTAAACATATTTCAACAAATGATCATTTTGACAAGCCCCAAGCCATATATTTCAACAATAACCAATTGGAAAGTGCTTTCAATAGTCTTTTTATCAAATATGCAAGCTTATTGTCACATGAAAGTCACTTTTGGATGAACTATAACCAAGTTTCTGGAAAACGATTATGTAATCAGTGCGAAATGGATAAGATTAACTTAATGGTGACCTACTAGATATCAGGTAGGATATAAACTAATGCATTTATTTCCAAATATATTTCAATAAATGGAAATTTGGACAAGCCCCATGCCATATATTTGAACAAATGATCATTTCTTTCCAAATAGATTTCAACAAATGATCCAAGTTTTTCTTTGATATACCAAGATTTTTATCTTGTATAAATCACTGGTTCTTGATTCATTTTGGACACCAGGTGCAGTTATTAAGACATGACATCAACAGATCCCTATATGGGGGATAATGTATTTATTCACACTACTTATATGGCATTGGAATATACATACACAAATACATAATTAAGCATGTATGATTCACAACAACTTGATAATTTATATCCATAGATCATGTACATCATTGTGCAAATACATGTGCTACAATAATGAATGCTCTCTATTTCATTTTTATATAATACTCAGAAACATGAATTTTCAAAGACTCTTAAGGTTTCAAAGTAACATTTTCATTTTTAAAAAACAGTTTGCTTCCTGAGTGCGATCGACTGTTGAAATCGTTTGCTTAGCTTTACTCTAGATAGTGTCCTAGTTTTAACACTAAGAAGAAAATCAAGCTTAGAATTACATAAAATCATAAGGATGGTTTACATCATCAATCATATGCCTCTATTAATGAATAAAAAATGAAAGTTGATCATCGACTGAATGATCATTTGAACATAATTAAGGGAAATGGAATCAGCTGATGAACTTTTGTTTAGAATTGGGCATGTTAGATCCAGGTTTGAGTCAGTTACTCTTTATGTTGACTCGATTTAATGAAAATAAATACAGATTATTTTTCACAAGTTTTTATGACTTCAGCCAAAGTAGTTTTTATGTATTAGGTGACTTTAGGGTATAAATTTTAATATTTGGTCTAGTTGATTTAGTCAAAATTATCAATCTTAAGTTATAACTAAATTAGGAAACTTCATATGCGCTCACAATAAACAACTATTCTAACTATTCTCAATTCAATTTTTTTCTGAGGTATCTTTAAGTTAGGAGTCTTATTTGACTAGTCATTATGGATAAACAGGGAATCTTTTTTGAAAAATAACTGTTCAATGATTTTCTGTTTCTATTTGTCAATATCTATGCAAGCATGTCTAACTTGTAGTCTCTCTTGTATATGCATCCACAACTATTAGTTATAGCATGGTATGCAATTTCGAATGGTATCGCCCGATACGGGTGGTACATACCGGACCGATGGCATACCGATACGCGGACCACCTACTATCGGACGGACCGTACTACAGTGCTACAGCAATACACTGTAGCAGTACTACGATGCTACAGTAAGAGAAAATAACTCGGTAAGCCCTGGTGTACCGTTCGGTAAGCCTTGGTGTATTGCTCGGTACACTAGTACCATACCGTACCAAGCCAACCTCCAAATACCGGTACGGTATTACATACCTTGAGTTATAGTTCTTAATTGTTGGAGACTGATTCCGTGGATCCTTCACACTATTGAGCTATGTTAAGCAAGGTCTCAAAATGCCAGTCGGTATCGTGCATATCAACTGGTATACACCAGTCTCACAAAGGACCGACTTGGTATCAATTTCTTCTTATTCAACTGGTGCAGGAAGGTACAGGTCAGTATAGTGTCCGGTACACTGGCACCATACTTGGAGACCAAGATTTACAACCTTGATGTTGAGGACAATATCACTAGATAATTCAAGGACAATCATACAAAAACATTGATAGAATGAATAGGAAATAAACTAAGTAAGCTTTCAAATCCAGGAGAATAGCTTACTAAAACTAAGCTCCCTTGCTCCTTAATCACTTTCTAGTAAACTTAGTAAGATTTTTAGTACGTTTTCTAACAAAACTTGGTAAGAAAAAAAACTTACTAAGCTTTCTAACAAAACTTAGTAAGCTTCTAGTCCAGGGGCTTAGAGTAGTTCTATACATAACCTCCCCTGCTCCTTAATGCTAACAATCCGTTGGGTTGTGGATGGATCACATAGTGAATCCAAAAAATAAGATCTTTTCTGACGTTGCCGAAAAAGGCGACGTCGCCGAGCCTTTTTCTAAAAAAATATATATAAATAAATAAATAAATATTATTTTATTACTATTATTCGTTCCACCCGGTAATGAGCGGTCCGCGTACTGGTATACCGTCGGACCGGTACATACCGCCCGTACCGGACAGTATTATTCGGTATTACTTACCTTGCTCCAAACGATAAGATCCCTTTCTTACTCGTCAGCACAAGACTACCCATAAACGAAATATATGCTCGCAATCAACAATAACCTACTAAGTAAAATTGTACAGATCACATAAGACTATATACATATACATATACATAGTCTTACCCAGGTAACCAGACTCTGCTGCCCTCTAGGCATCGTATGATCCACAGGTTTCCTGCCTGTCAGCAGCTCCAAAAGGACAACCCCAAAGCTATATACATCACTCTTCTGTGTCAGCTGGCCTGTCATAGCATACCTGTGTAGAATTGTACAGATCAGTCTAACGGAAGATGAGAGATGAGGCAGTTTACTGCAATATTGATCAAGCAATTGAATTTCCATATCATGTTACATTATTGGCTATGTTTTGCATTCTAGATATGTCTAATAAAGGTAAAACTCATTGCATTTGCCGAGAAATATCTGAAAAAGCTTGAAGGATCATTTTTTGCAGAAATAGTTCAGGATGTAATATGGCCATTGCAAAGTATGAATGAAGTACAAATAACAAGCTAGCTTAATACGTCCACAAAGTTCAACTTTTTGAGGATCTTCCTTCTACATTTTTAGATACTCCATCCAGAATGTATTACGGCCAGATAATTACATAGAGCTAAGACAAGTAATGGACTTCTATAGTATATGCCTTCAAATCTGGCTTTCTTTTGATGTCCAAAGTCCAAACTTAATTCCTAACCCAACCTTTCCATAATGAGGGCAAAGAAGGTAAAGTATGAGGATATGGCAGCCCATGAGAAATCACTATGCTAGCCAAAGTGTCTAATCATACTGCATCATGTTGTGTAATCATGCTGATGCATAATTCGTTATCCGTAAATCATCTTTCAATTACATAGGAAATAAGAAATCAAGGTTGTCTTTTCAAACATCTTTCCAAGAGCTTATTCAGATACCAGACCTGATTACATATCTAAGAAATAATATTGTGACTATCCTCCCTTGATATTATCAATTCAGTAACCATCCAAAATAACTTGAGCAAAGATGATCAAGTAGATATCCAATATCCATAACAGATTTAAGCAATCAATCAAATTTTCCTCTTGAACTCAGTAATATCTTTGAATTCTTATATTTTTTTCTTGCAATGGTGTCATGTGGATAAATGATAGCCCTCTAAGCTTACTTTTGTCCAATCAATTAATTTAAGTAGCAAGTTTTGACCACTTATCCATCAAAGCATTGAAAATAAAATGAGCATGTAAGCTACAAGCAATATTCATATTTTAGCATTAACAAATAAGGTAGCATATAAACTTCTAGCAAATCCAGATTTTCACCAACGACTAGTATAATAACACAAACTCTAGTAAAATGAACATGTAGGCTACAAGTGATATTCATATTTTAGCAAGAACATATAAGGTAGCATATAAACTTCTAGTAAATCCAGATTTTCACCAAGAACTAGTATAATTACATAAAGTCTAGTACACGATACCTTTAAAAGAAAAATACTTGGAAGTGACTAGCCACTACATACACTACTGTTCTTCCTTTACACTCCAAAAAGAAAAAATTGGAGAAAAGATCCACTCAGTAGAAAATAGAGCAAAGGAATCCACAATTTTTCATCTTACTCTAAAGTATTTAAGTTAAAGATTATTTTGTACAGGAACACCACTATTTTTCAGCAGACCATTTATTTTGAGCATGTATACTTATTGTCTAAATGTGAGAGCAACTTGAACAGACTTTGACTCATTATATAAAACATGGTAACATCATAACTTATCCTTACTAATGTGGAAAATTTTAACCAAAAACTCAATGTCTTTTACGCACATCATACAGAATATACTTCTTGTTCAAAACTTCATATCCTGTAGTTCATATCTACATCCCTAAAAGCACAGCTAGCCTCCAAATTCCAAACCCTACACTTAATAATCAAATATGACAGGAAACTTTTCCACCTTAACCCACCTCAATCTTGTCATCATGTTCAGAACTTTGCTACCTGCTAACCTTCCATAACTTACCAACATATACAGGAAGTTACCAACATAACCTTCCATACGTTACCAACATAACCCATCTCAAGCTTCAGATGCTTAATATGAAGACAACAGCTAACAAGCAACACCGCAGCCTCACTAGATAGAAAGTAAATACCTAATAAGTTGGACACAAGTACTATTATAGAACCACAAGCAGAATGACAATCAAAATGAGCAATCCAGTTTTTGAACTGAGGTTATGAGCCATAAACAACTGCAGAATATTGAGATGGTGTAATTACTCTGGTGCATGATAACCAAAAGTTCCCAAGACTCTTGTGGAATGAAGACGAGCAGCCATATCAGGAGCTTGATTTGAAAGGTTAAAATCTGCAATTTTTGCTGTAAAGTCCTCGAACAGAAGGACATTACTTGATCTGATATCACGATGTATTACAGAAGGCTGAACCTTCTCATGAAGAAATTCTAGCCCCTTTGCAGCATCAACAGCAATTCTCACTCGCTGCGTCCAGTCCAATACTGGACCAGGTTGTGCACCTTGGACTCCTTTTCTGCCTGCAGTTATATAATAAATTGGATTCTGGGACTGTCATATACAAGAACTAGCCAGATAATGTAAAGAAGCCAACAAAAATGAATTAAGAAATGTTGACAAAGCGACCGACAAATTGCATACCATGCAAAACATCATGCAAAGAGCCCATGGTTGCAAATTCATAGGCCATCATACGCATATTTCCTTCCACACAATACCCCAGCATTTCAACAAAGTTTGCATGCTTTAATCTTGATACAGTGGCAACCTAAATAAGAAAACAGATATGCAGTTATTTATCTGACTGATCATTGGTACTAAACAGATGCCTAAAATCAACCTTACAAGTCCAGCTTTTCTAAAGGTGTGAGTCAGAAAGAGATCCACTAGGTGAATGAATAAAAACCTGAGTCAGAAATTCCTCAGAGTTTTCTTCTGATGAAGCATCAAGTTTCTTTACAGCAACCTGCTTCCCATTGTCTAGAACTGCAAAATACACCCTCCCATATGATCCTTCACCAATTAGAGACTTTGAACCAAAATTATCAGTCTTCTCTTTCAGTTCCTCTAACGATAATGCAGGCACCTCAATAGGAGGGGGTGTTTTTGGGGGTTCACTTTTGGGAGCAGTGGAATACTTTGAACCTCTGTGTGGTCCTGGAATGATTAAAAGGGAACCTCAGATAATAAAAAAGTAGAAGCAGCATGGTAAACAGTATCAAAGCTCTAGTCCAAGTTTATGACAACACCAGATTCACAGAGTGTACTGCAATCCTGCATTTGACTTAATTTAGAATCAAAACCAAAAAGAAAAAGATAAGTCAAAAAAGAAATGAGAGATAAACAAAGAACACCATAGATGGAAGGCTATAAAATTGGTTATCTAAACTATTTTTTTTAAAAAAAGGGTGATCATTAAAATCAAAATTTGTGTCCCAGATGCCCCAAGAAGTGATTGCAAATACAAGATCAGCAGTTCTAAAATATATACCATAGCATGAAGCCAGAAGGAACATCAGTAACTCATTATCAACAAAGGCCCTACAAGCATAATGTCAATCACAATATTCTTATTAAACCCAAAATTCTTTTGCAAGCATGGTCTTGAATGTTGGCCAGAACCAATCAGGATTCACTTAAGCCGTCACCTATTTGGCAGAAAAATCAGATGTTATCACTATGTAATTCACCTTGGGAAGAAATCCATCTGTGGCAGAAACAAGATGGTACACCTAACTTGTAGCAACTTATATAATGATTCAAAGATAAATCTTCAACTAATTAAAAAACAAGAAGCCTCACAGCTATGCAAATACAAAATTGAGTCTAAACAATATCATGAATTGAATACAAGCTAGTCAATTGAGCTCAGGACCAGCTCACTAGAGAGAATAAGTCTAAGTTATCTGGGTTTTGGAGTGTCAGTAGGCTGCTCTTTTGGTGATATTGTATGTCTTAGACTATCTATTTATGCACATAATAGATAGAACTTCCTTTCCTATAGCAAGAGTTCCATAAGATTTAAAACCTCATATTATAAAAGGTTAAGTAAATGGATTTGTTGCATACCAAAAGATGGGAGACACGTGTTCCTATTTCCTTATTAGACTTGAGAGTTCAAGTTAGACAAGAAAAAGTAACTACTCACTGCAGTTTCTAGGATAGCGAGTAGGTCAGAAAGAAAGAGACTTGCATATAAGTTCTCTTCTTCAGAAAAGAGAAGATGAAAGCCATCTCCTTATTCTAATGTACAAAAATTTATTGTTTTATGTTGCAGAAGCAAATTTTCTATTGCTTACTGACTAAAACTGATGTGAACAGCATGAGTAATTTCTCTGTTTCATCCTCTAAAATTAAATGGCTTCTGTTACAGTAAAAACTGAATGCTTTACTACGTCATCCTGATACATATATCACATACAGAGGAATGAAGATTCAAGCCAAAAAAGGATCCCAAAAGGAACAGAAACCTCCAACTTGCTACTTAAACAAATCGACACAATCTACACATAGGAATATGTAATTATAATGAGGCATACGATACTATGAAAAACAATAATGGTCTTTAAATGGTGGTGCAAACAACATACCATCTGTATTATTTGTTGGGCTCTTCCGATATTCATTCTCACTGACATGATAAGGCTCATCCACCTGATGATAACAGCACAGCCAGCGCCGCATTTTACCCATCTTCTCTGCCTCTTCTATGTAGTGTATGTACCTTGATGTAAATAACAGACAATCAAGTAATGATAGTGGTAATACGTATTATATAAGTGATCATGCATATGATGACAATAAGAATTTCATCTGATCATGCATATGCTGACAATAAGAAATGCAACCAGCACTTATGGTACAAAAGAACCAATAATAGCATGAGGTAATCCAGCATTCAAATAATATCAGTGAAACTGATGCATTAACATGTCATATCACAAACAAGAATACAACAAATTACATGCGTGTATATATACCCACACGCCAAAAAGCGACCGAATTCTTTTCGAAAAGAAAAGAAAGGATGTTGCATAAGAAAAATTAACTCTGAAAATCGTGACGTGAATAGCAAGGAGAGGATATTGCATAAGAAAAACAAAATTGCCTCATTTTTCACTCTACCAATCGTGACATATGCATCCATCCAACAACAGAGTCACAACAACTGACGCAACGCCGGATGGAAAACAAGGAGAGAGAGACTCAAATCAATATGAAATCGAAAGAAGAATGACGATCCCCACTAACTTTCAGAAACCATACCGCAAACGAGAGTAAACCGCAAAAGGTATCAACTTTCGGAAAAATTCGGGACCTTGACAAGGAGGAGGACCGAAACGAAACGTCAGCACAAAATCGACCCGGCCGGTCACGTGTTCGACAACGAAACGTAAAAAGAATTTAGTACAAAATCCGGTCAAATACGGGGGACCGGCCCATGCCGGGATCGTCGCGACCTGACGCATTGAACTGATGGGTGGAGAGAGAGAGAGTGGATCTTACCTGGAATCGAGAAAGCTCGGGAAAGGAAGTCCGTCTCCGTCCCAAGGGATAGGGTTTCTCGGGGGTGGGGGAAGGAGACGGGGACGAGGAGGAGAAAAGAGGGGAGGAGAGAGGAAGGGAGGAGCGGAAGCGCCGAATGATACCGCGTCGGAAGCCTGGGGAGCTCCCTCTTCTTAACCTCTCTTTTCCCCCTCTCCTTTCTCCTTTCTCCTCCCTTTCTGCTTTTACCCCAGCCCGGTGAGGATCGGTCCATATTTAGAGCGGACGGTTGCGCCGTTTCGATGGAGATGGGGCTCGTAGAACTGACGGTCGAGATGTGAAGCTGGTGGGCTCCATTTAAAGACTTACCATCGGAGACGGTCTCTCTCTTCTCATTAAATCGGACGGTCAGTTCGTTTGCGACGGAGTTGGAGCCCACAATGACGTGACGGCCCAGATTCGAAACTGGAGTGCTCTCGGTAATCCAAAAAAAATACGACACGCTTATAACGGACGGTTGCGCTATTACAGCGGAGGACGGGCCCCACGAGAACCGACGGCTGAGATGCGAAATTGGAGAAATCCGTTCAGAAAGTAATGCGAGAGCGTTTCCTTCTCGATTCCGAGGAGCGCCGTTTCGACCGAAAAGTGGACCCCACGGGAACCGACGGCCCAGATTGAAAATTGGGGGTTGCAATCTCAGATGCCGTACAGGAGATGGTTTCTCTTTTTATTTTATGTATTTTATATTAGATTGTTCGTTTCTTGGGTCATTTATTAGTTGTTTTTTCTTTTTGGTTTAATATATTTGCTTCCTATCAATCCTTTCTCATTATTTTTGCTGTCTTACATTTCCATTACCATTGTTTATTTTCTTTCGTTAATACAATTCACTATTGGATCCTATGAATACATACGAACGATTTGATTATCCATTATTCACAGTCCGTTGATATCTCACTAGCATAATATTGTTTACTGGTAAGATATTATAGCTGGTCTAATCTTATTATAAATCTTCAAATGAAAATGAGAGAATAATTTCTTGGATTTCTTATAAGGAGTTTAAAAATTAATTAAAAATTTTTTAGATCCCTTCGATATTTGTATTTTTCTTTGTACCTTTTTTATCATATTTTTTATATTATAACAAGAATAATAACAAAAACTTAATTTCTAATTATTTGAGATTAATTACATGGATCTTTTTTATATCTATAAAAAGATATATACTTAATCATAATATTTATTTTTTATAATAATTTTTATGTAAAATAAATTTTAAAACAATTATATTGGATTATAAATAATATAAGATGGGAGAAATTGAAACTATAACACTCCATTTAGTTAATAAAATTAAAATTAACTTATGAGAGTAAATTAAGATTAATTTATAAGGGTTTAAATTAACACTATAATTCCCTCCTATAGAAAAAAAAAAGGCCTGCAAACAATTTTTCTATTAGGGGGCAAAGATACACATAAACACATTATAAAAGTTAAGAAACTAGAAATTTTTTTGTACTTAATTTAGGTTGTCTAGTCAGAACATCTCCATGATAACAATGATAATGATAATACTTGATTTCCAAAATATATTTCCTAATTTTGTTTGGCTCTGATAGTTCATCCTTCTAACCCACCCCAAAATATTTCACCTAGATTATAATAATTAAGCAGGTTTTTCTATCCAAATTATTTTGGAAACCTTATATAAATGTGTGTATAAACCTATGACCGCGTTAGAAGAGATTGAAATAAACCTAAAACTAATTTAATAAATATTATAAGCATACATTTAAATAATTTTAATTTAATTAATGATATAAATTTTAGAGAGTCTGACAAAAGATCCACATAGCTGCCTATAAATAATTTTGATATTATATATACTCATAATATCCACGAGCAATTTAATTTATCTATTGAATAATTTTGATTAGCTTAGGTTAGTCTCGATGTATCCTAACTTATGTGATAATATCTACTCAAGACAAAGAATTGAAGATTAAAAATATTGACTTCAATTTTAAGAACCGTGTCTACAAAAGTAAAAGAGTATTAATCAAGAATATTAATATTATTTTTTGAATTAAGTCAAAAATATAATATTCTTCAACGCATTGTACATTTTTTATAATACAATTGTAATTTTCTTAGTTCTACAATTTTTTTCCCTTAAAATTATATAAAAGGGCTTAAATATTATAATGCATGATAAGAAAATAAATCCACTCCCACATAATATGTGAATAATGGAAGATCCCAATTATTTTTCTTCTAATGATATAATTTCATCATCTATGAAAATGCTTCATGAAGAAAAAATTTCATCGCTCATACTGTACCTACGGTTTGAGATGACTTATTATATGAAGGGTGATCGAATAAAGGCTCTCATCAAATCTATTAATAATTCTTGTCATACATAATCTGATATATCACTACCATACCAATTAAATATCGAACCAATATTTAAATCCTTGAACCTATAGAACCCTACAAGCAACTTGACTACTATACTAAAAAGAATTTCATTCACCATGTGCAGCAAAACAAACTTGCATAGATCGATGTAGACAGATTCCACAAGACAAGAAAGAAGATTACATATCAGAACAAATTTCATCCATGACACTCATTTGAATAATGGAAGATCGTTCTTCTTCAGAACTTGCCACTAAAGTGATCGGCTCTTTTGGTGAAGTTAGTTGCGGATCTTCATTAGTTAGCATCATCACAACCTCTGCCATTGTCGGTCTGTCTTCGCTGTTTTCTTGCACGCACAAAAGACCTACTCGGATGCATTCCAAAATCTCCAATGTAGGCGTCCAAGAATCGAGCGCTTCATCGAGTATCTCTAGAGTCCTGTCTTCCTTCCATAACTTGAATGCCTGCACAGTCATGCATGTTGAGATCAGTTATCATACCGGAAGCAACAACCCGAAACTAGGGAGTTCCAAGGCAATCGTTACAAGACTTACATGTCCTAGAAGGTTTAGCCGCGAATCTGCCACATTAAGCACTCTATTTCGCTTACCACTTAGGATTTCTAACACTATTACACCAAAGCTGAAAACATCAGATTTGAAAGAAAAGACTCCTTCCGTTATGTACTCGGGCGCCATGTATCCACTGCATGTGATATCTAAGAAATTAGCATACTGTATGATGGCAATACATTGGCATTTGTTGGTTTATTTCAATCGGTGGTGAAACTTACAGTGTTCCGACTGGTCTTGTAGTATTATTCTCTTCAATGTCATCTCCTTCAAAAATTCTTGCTATCCCGAAGTCAGATATTTTTGGATTCATGTCCTTGTCAAGAAGGATGTTGCTTGGTTTAAGATCTCGATGAACAACCCTCAAGTAAGAGTCATGATGCAGGTATAGAAGTCCTCGAGCAATCCCAATAATAATGTGAAGACGCTTTTTCCAGTCCAGCAGTACACTCTTTGTTTTATCTGAATCAATCCTTCAAAATTATGTTAAATAATCAGAGTAATAGGAAACTCAATTGGAATTTGTTGACCATGTACATAAGAGAATTGATAAATACATTCCACCTTTCAAGAAAATAATAGTGACTGCCAGAATTATAAGATAAAACTGCAATCATGATATTGTTGACTTCATGTTTTTAATCACAGTTTTAAAAGCCTATAAATGTCCAAAACTTCAATGGGTCCCTTTTCCGTTCAATTTTAACTACAGCTGTAGTGCTAGGCCCTTTATCACATAATCTCACACTTTTCCTAGTAGTTCCCATATATTCAAAATTAGTAAAAATGATATCACATTTGATGGAAATCGAGCCACATTCCAAATCTATATTGTGTGTGAAAAGAAGAAATGCCAAATTAACTTGGATTGGAGTTCAATTAAACATGTAATCATTCTAGTCCACCTTGTTTTTAGAATAATCCTAGTACTCTAAATTGAGCTTTTGTAAGTATCATAAGTTGCCACATGATAATCTACTTTATTTTCATTGTTCAAGCCTTCAAGGAGAAAGAAAAGGAAGCCAAAATCTAATTACAAATTCAAATTTACAAAGCTTGATTAAGGATCTCATCCCTATAACAAAGTTCAAAGCTAATTACAAAATCTACATATATGAAAAGTTATCTCAGTGACATTGGGATTCAGGGGATGTAATTGTTGATTGCAATTTTCTTTAATTATAATCTTGTAAATTTCTTTTTCTACTTGTACATATGGGTATAAGAAAAGGGGAAAGCAATTATAGCTAGGAAGACTAGTGAATGAATGAAATCGTTTTTTCCCACAACACTGTGAGTGATATGATGCCACAATCTTCTTCTTGAGATGAGTTTGAGGGATTCAGAGGCAATCTGAAACATCTATTTAAGCTCTATCTTCTCCTCACTTTCCCAATTATCCTACCTCTTATATCCTACCATTACATATGCACTAAAGCCCTAAGACCCTACTATTGGATACTTTCCCTTGCCCTTACACACCAAAACCCCATATGCATTGAGAAATTGGAACCACTGGAGTTGGCCAAGCTTTGGAAACATGTGGTTCAACCACATGATGGAATAAAGATATTCAAGAAGGGTGGCATCTATGTCTTTCTCTGTCATCATGACCAATATGTGTCTGAACTTTTGCTACTTGTGTTTTCATTATTGTGAATTGTTTCTTCTATGAATTGAGCACGTTTGATCGTATCCTCCTCTTTGTTTTATCCTCTTTTTATTCTTTTCTTTTACCAATCCTATTCTCAATCTCCTTAAGCTTCAGCAACCTTTGGGTTTTCCTACGTCAACATGCATGCTTTGTAAATTCTTTTGTTGTAAAACTAGAAGCAGATATAAACAAGTGTAAAATCCAAATAATATTATTACAAATCTTACAGGAACTTTTCATCTAAATTAGTCAAATTAAGGACATGTATATATTCCAGACTGAATAATCAATTAAATTGCAGAAACTTTTGTAGAGATAAGGTTTGATTGACATGCCTAGGCCCAGCATCATGCACAGAGCTCATCTTTTTTTGCAATTATATTACAAACGTTTATACATTTTATACACATTTAAAGACATGATGTCAGTTTGATAAATGTTTACAAGAGTTGTGAAGTTGGATACCTTAGGGACATTACATTGTGAAATTCTGTAGCAGCTAATAAAAAATTGTCATCTACTATGGTGGATGTTTTAGTAATTCTACAGCTTTTGCTACCTTAGGTGCCTATGGTTCATAAATATAAAAACTTTGGAAAAGGAACTTCTGCATCATTTATAATACTATAGAAAATTATTGAAATCAATTTCTCAAACTAATTTGATCTAGCAGTGAAATATTGAATGAAAAAGATCAAGTAATGATAAAAATCTAAAAAACCATTCATGTCCAAATAAGAAAACAGGTCATTGAGTTCATCTATTATCCGACAAACTAGGCCATACTAATTCCTAAGGTACTGGAGTAAGACTGACCATATATGAAGGCATCCAAACTCTTGTTTTCCATGTACTCCAAGATCAGAATGCGCTCATCTCCTTCGATGCAACAACCAAGTAGGCGAACAAGATTCCTATGCTGCAAGTTAGCAATTAGTAAAAGCTCATTTCGGAACTCATCAGGACCTTGTGACGAGCACTTTGACAACATTTTGACAGCGATGTATTTTCCATCTCGCAACCCGCCCTGTCAGTTGTTGTATTTAAGTCTTGTTTTGTTCATGTAGCATCAAGAAGAATTTTGTAAGACTGAGATTGATACCTTGTAAACAATGCCAAATCCACCTTCTCCGAGTTTGTTACCAACTGAGAAGTTATTAGTTGCAGCCTTTATGGTAGACAAATCAAATGAAGACAATACCCCCATCATATTCATTGGACCTTGAAAAATTTTTTAAAGATCAATAAACTCTGAAGTTTTCTTTAGCTATACTTGCATCTCATTCCTGACAAGCTTACTCAAAAAAATTCAACCTTCTGATATCTTAGTCTTGTTAAAGAGAAGAAAATTGGGCAAGAATAGCATTCTGAATTCTAAATTTACTGACACAAAAGTTTCATATTAAGAAACAGAACAGTGTTCTGGCGTAATCCAAATTACAATCCTTTTTCAGATCAAGTATTGTTTCTGTTAAATATGTGTGCTCATTAAATAATGACTGCCTACCAGCTCTCTGATCTGCATGTTTTGCAGGAATGCCAGTCCAGTAATCAAGTCCTTTTGTAGTCTGTGGCTGCTTTGACTTGATCATAATGGTGTCTGTTGCATTATCATCGATTATCAGAGATTGTTGCAGGCAAGTAAATGATTTAAAATTCTAAATTAGCAATGAATTGATGTGATATGTGACTAACAGGAATTGGTAATAATCGCTACAAAGCCGCTTAAAGGATCATTATGGATATCATGCTCATAATTGACAATGGACCACGAACTAACATAACCGTGAAGAACATCAAATTAACCTCATATATGTATTTTCTAAATATATGTGAAAACATTGACAAAATGGGAAATCATTAACACAATCAATGAAATATCTAACGGAAGTATCAAATAATACTCACATTAAAAGTCAACGAGTGGCTCACAAAGAACTGATCCAAGACAAACATTGTATATGAAAGTAAATCAATCTAGATAAAAGATCATTTTAGGAAAATAATGGAACCATCTGTCCAGTCCTTTCTCATTTCCTTTGTCGGTTCCATGAAAGAAGAGTTGTTTGATAACCAATGCTGTTAAAGCTATTGAAAACTTGAAGCAATTACAGCAACATAAAGGTATATGATTCACTTCCATATCTGCAAGATAGTAAATGTAGGGGTTTTAATAATTAGGTTTCATGATACTTGTTGGACAAGCTCTTCGGTTACAAGCAAAAACATATATTTATCTCTGATTGTGCTTCATGTTAGCCTCTCATTGTAGCTATGTCTTAAAACTTTTGGCATCTTTCTACAGGGCACAGCACATGTAAACCTTATCATCAACAAATAATTTTGTATCCATCTATAAGTCCCTCTGGCCATATCGTTTATGTTACTTTTGGCGTCATCATAAACGAGCACACTTTACCAATGACTCTACCAATCCGAAAAATGTCAGAGGGCAACAGAAATAGCTTACCATAGCTCACTCAGAAAGATCCAAAGATATTAACTTGTACAATGAGGCCATAATACTGCTACTCATAGTCTTAAAAGTACATCTATACTGCTTCAGAGATATATAGCTGTTGGAAGTTGAATCTAGGAAAGAAAAAATATAGAAGTGCATAAAGAATATGCAAAACATGCCTTGTTTTCTTACCCTTCTCCACCACGAGACTACACAATCTAGTAAAGAAGAAAGATAGAAGTGCATGAAGAACCGGCAAAAATACCTTGTTTTCTTACTCTACTCCGCCACAAAACTACACATATACTTGCCAGCAAAAGAAAGCTCAGCATTGTTGGGATGGTTATGACCAACACAGTCTTCTTAACATGATTGTCCATTGCAGAATCTGTTCGGCATACTTTGAAAATTAGAAAAAACATAAGTAACTCATGCAGCACAAAATTGGATTGCTAAATAAGTTCTACATATCGAGGATTGCAATTTCATGCCGGGTGTTGTAGTACATCCTTCCGCTAATGTACCGACACAGGATACACTAGTAAGTACGAAGGAGAAAGAAGGGAGAAGAGGAAGGACACGGAGAAAGAGAAAGAAAGAAGACAAGGCAATAGAGGAAGACGAAGATGGAGGAAGAGGAAGAAAGAAAAGGACCCCACTTGATCCAAAGTACTAAGATTAATAAGCATACTTAAGAAATGAATCCACAGAGATGGCTTGAATTTGAGCTTCTATATCCATTATGGATATGGTCATCGTTTGGGGAGAAACCCATGAAGAGTAAAGTACTCGACAATCAATCTGCTACAAGAAGGAAAGATGAACAGAGAAGACTTTGGCCTTCGGAGGTTCCCCCGATGGAAAAGAATGCTTACCTATGTTGGAAGCCAAAAGCCGAACATAAAGCTGATCCCCTCCTTGATTAAACTTCCTAAGGTCCATCAGATCACCACGCCAAGTCAAACAACCACTCCATGCAGTGACAGCATATGCCATGCAAGAACAATTCTTCAAGCACCAATCACTACACTCGTTGAGGGTCATGTTGCTGTCTGTAGTAGCATTCACAGTATCAGGTAGCTTCACTGATCGCAAATGTAAGAACCCATCGGACGAACAACTCAAAGCCTCTTGTCTCACGCATCCATCAGAAAAATGATTCTGGTACCAATTCGCAGGAGACTTTGGAACAAATCCTTGCAGACATTGGCAGAGAACTGATGAGGTTTCGGTGCAAATAGCATTAGCTCCACAGAAAGCATAAAAGTCACACTGATCTTGTGGCACGGCCCACAGGGAGGTCCATCCACTGCTTGTGGCCGACCATTCTAACAGCTGAAACACTCCTCTGAAATCCATCACAGCCCGAAACAGACCAGAGTTGTTTATGGTATCAAATGAGAAGTAGACCTCTTGCTCGTTTGATAAAAATGCAAACTTCAGCTGGCTAATATTTCCCATCCGTGGAATGCCACTAAACACATGTCCATTCCATGGGCCACTCCGGAAAATTCTCAAGGATTGACCCTTTGTTATAATGATCTCCGGTAGTGTGCCTCGAGTTTCCATGGTGCAGGAGTAGGCACCCGGATAGGGGTCTGTAGCATTCAGCCATGATATGAGCTTTGTTGCATGGTTGGTTACCTTATCCAATCCAAGCTTCATGCCTGGTATCAACGTATCAGTCAAGTAGTCAAAGCTTTGCAACTCTGTAGTGTTCGAATCACGATCTTCCAGGAAAAAGTTTCCCGAGTCCGCAAGCCTCACGATGGTATTATTTCCATAGGGCGTGCCCGTAAACCATATAACCATGTCAGAAGCATTGCATAGCTCTAAATTTCCATCATCAGTGAGGTGAAGATATCCAGGAGAAACGGTGACTGGTGCAAGGTTGTTAAGGACCCATAATGCTGTCTTATCTGTGATGTTATGGTACCAAATCCCAACATAAGCGTTACTTGCATCCCCAGGGTTGAAGAAACCAAGCTCGAATTTTCCATTTGCGGAGATCAGGTTCTGCCCGTCGTAAAAATATTCACCTGGAACTATCGTGTCTCCTGGAGTGAGCAGATTTAAAGTGATTTTAGGATACGGTAACATGCACTACAATCATTAGAATGTTCATGTACTTTGAATGACTCCCAAGGGTCGGAATACCTCCGACCATTGTCCTTGGACAAGAATCCAAGAGGGCAAGCATTGATCACCATGAGCATGCAACATTGTGGTGAGATCACAAGATGGGCCATACAAGGCCAATAATCAGCAAGATGGTGAGAGGAAAACAGAGAGAGTAAGCAGTAGACTGTTTTCGGGTCAGCCTGTAGTATTTACTGGTCCAGCCAAAGATTAAAATTGGACGAAATGGTCCGACATCATTTTCTAAAGTATTATTAACCAATGGTATTATTATATTGATTTCCCAAAGGCACAAGATCAAGATTTGAATCCTTCTTTTGTACAACTTGATCCCTCTTCAATCTTAATGCATATGCTAATGATATTACGTCTATCCCATATATGATGTACGAGCAAGACAAGAAAAAATCGATAAATTGTGTATGCTGGGATAGCACCGGGATCGATGAACGAAATATTTGGGCGGTGGAGTGAGGACAGCTTTTTTTTGACGGGCAGGTTCTCAAAATCCAATTTTTTCGTGATGGTATAGCCACACAAAAGAAACTTTAGCCCTAATTGTTGCAATCGGTGGCAAAGAGACCGCTCGAATAAATGTTGGGTTGAGAGAAACTCGCACTCGAACGCTGGGCAACGGGAAAGCTGCACCACTCCGTCGGTGGTAGGACTGAAGGAAACGGAGAGGGGGAGGAGAAGATGGAGCCGGCCGTAGTCGCGGGGAAGGAGAAGAAGAGGAAAGGCGATAGAAACTTACGCTCAACCGTGAGCGGAACTCTAGTCTCTCGAATCCTCTGACATGCCGCCCGTCAATTATCGCTAATTACACATTATATTATCCACATTACCCTTATAATTAATTATCTTTAATGTTTTGATCCCTATATTTAAAAGTATTATTCTGACATCCCTATAATTTCAAAAATAAAACATCAAAATTTTATTTACACTAATATCATAAAAAATAAATAATAAAAAATAGTTTTAAATTCTAGTTGACGATAGAAAATGACGTCAATTAGAGCGCTTGTCGATCCCCCCGCTAACATAATCACTAAGTGGCGTCGTTTGATATATATGTTGATGTCGCTAGGGGCCGAAGCTCCTATCACTCCCCTACTATTGACACAGTTGTTAATCGATGTCATTAGGGGTTGGAGTTCTTATCGCTCCCCCGCTATTGACATAGTTGTCGGGCGATATTGCTCAACAATTGTATTGGTCGTGGATCGAACGACAAGAGCTTCGACCCCTAATAGTGTTATCCTCTGTATCATCAATGTCGATGTTATAATAAATGGATCTAGATATTCTTTTTTTATCTTTTGTTTTTTATGATGTTATAATAAATGGATCTAGATATATTATTTTTATAATTATAAGAATATCAATATAATTTTTTTTTAGTATAGAGAGAAAAATACAAAAGATAATTAAGGGGTAATATGCAAAAGATATAAGAACATTAAAGGCTGAGACATGAAACGATCATAATAAAGTGTTCGAAACTTAATGATCATACCGAAGTAGCTACTGGCAGCGGACGCATGGGAGGCAGAGAGCAAGTACTTCCGGCTGGATTCTTGGGTGTCGTTGGTCGTGCAGTAGCCGTTGTTGCAGAAGGGATCGGCGGTGGTGGTGGAGGAAAGAGAACAGCGGAGGAGGAGGGAGACGAGAAAGAAAGGGAAGATAAAGGAAGAGGAGGACATGATTGAGCAGATGGATGGTGGATTGGATTCATGGTGGTAATATTGGAGCTGGAGACGGATCGTTCAACGTCACACTTAAAGAGAATTCAACATCTCATTGCAAAGACTATCGACCTGTCAAAATCCATCTCCATCACTCTGGAGATGCATGCAATGGGAACATCGGAGGACGCTCGATGTCACACTTTGGGAATTCAATATCTCATTAGAAAGACGACCGACCTGTTAATCGTGGTGCGGTACTGATGAAGAATTCCCGCGGAACACGTTTGTGGTCTCTGTTCATCCAATAATTTCTCTCTTAGTCAGCAGTCTCCGGTCAAGGCTAAGTGTGGAAAGATTGAGCAAACATGATTCTCATGGTCGAGGGTAAAGTGTGGGAAGATTAACCAGTGGGGAAGGTTTGCATCCCTGCCGGTGGTCAAAGAGTCTGATGATTTTTGAAGCCTTAAATTATTTTGAAATCTGATTTCTTAATATTTTTTTATCATTGGATTCTCCATTCTCCCATTAACTTGAAACCTGCCTTATAATGTCTTCTATACAAAATTATTCAGAATCTTATTATAATAAACATCCTTTAAGATTGTTGATAGATTTAAAAGGTGTTGATTAGCATAGCTTATAAAAAAATTGATAGGTCATCACAAGGTCTCGGATGCTATGACCCTGAAAACTTTTGACTTCAGAAGAGTGTCAAGATGCTGATTGCCTAGACCGAGCTTGCCGACCTCTTAAGGAACTATGAAGATTCATGAATAATTCCTTTAATTTTTTATCTCTCTCTCTGATTTTTCGAGTGCGATTTGACCGTAATAAATTTAGTAACATTAATGCCGATGTCTCATTCGTTAGGAATAACGGATTTGATGATCACAACGAGTCCATAATTTCTCTTACGAAAGAAGACAAAGTTGATGCTTGCTACCGAAACACGAGTCACCGTGGAAAGAGTCAGTAAATACCTGGTTGGATTTCCTCATATATATATATATATATATATATATATATATATATATATATATATATATATATATAGTAAAAACTTATTTAATTTGGTGTGAGTTTTTAAAAAATGAGTTGGATTGCTGACATCAGTCTTCTACAAGACTAAGTTGATTTGTCTATAGCTTTTTGACACCTCATTAGTGTATTTGTGGGTTTGAATGGTTGGGAGGACGGTATCGACTAGAATTTTAACCTTAGTCTTATAAACAAGATAAAGATCTGATTCACTTGTAGATGTCTTCCGTGTGATTCGATAACTCCAAAGAGTACTAAGAAGCTTTTAGACTCAAGTTTCTTTAGCTTTGATAACCCTTTTTATTTAGGCCTTTCAATATAGCTCAATTTGTGATTTTTTTTTTTTTTGAGATTTAGGGTGCACTATCTGTAAGGAAAATCTAAGGACGAGATCGTATGCGAAAGAACAGAAAATAAAAATCTTTAAATTTTTAAAAATGCATTCGTCGTCATGCGATGCACAAAATCCGTGAAACTGAATACTAAACCTAGGGATATGGTATATCCCTGAATCCTTGCAGATATATAGGAGAGGATGAAGGAGGTCAATGATCATTCTCTCTAGCGATGATCAACATAACAGGGCTGTGACGATACTCTTCGAATCGCTGCTCAAATCTCCATACATGTTATCTGAGAAAGAGAAGGAGAGAAGAAAACAGGAGGTGACAACCAAAAACCTCTAGCTTATGAGCCTTTAGTTCCCTTCTATTTATAGAGGTCCCCTATCAACATAATCATAATGGATCCTACCCTATTGGGTACTAGATCTCCATCTAACTACCCAAGCCTCTTAGATTAGTGGATCTCTATCCAATAATCTCTTATTGGCTCTTATTAGATCTCATCCATAGGATCCAATAATTCAGGAGCTTCTTAGATATCCAATAAGATAGGGGCTCCGACGGATATCTCATATCCGAACCTCTACTCATCGCAACGCCTACCATATGTGTGTGATCCTCTAGGCCCAATATCGAGTTGACTATAAGTCATACCTGTCAGAACTCCTTCTGGCTCAATAAATTATTATCTTCATAATAATTCACTCGACTCATCGACTACGGACGTACTAGGCTACTACGTCGCAGTCCTCAGACGATATAGGAGAATCCAATCTATTGAACCTGTCTGTCCTCAGTTACCGTATACCTATAGTCTCTCATCCATCTAATATTCCTAAGACCGTATACTGGGCATGGTGCTGTTAGACCCATACAATTTCTAATCGAGTCTTGCTTTAGTCGGATTCTCTCGAAGAACTCTTTTTCTCTCAATCCGAATGACCCTAACTAGGGATTTGTCTGAGCAAGAACTCATGGGACATTCTTCTTATGACACCGAGAGTGGATGGTCCTCTATTGATGGTTAATAGCCCTCGTAAGGTTGACAACCACTCCTGATGACCGATTGTGTTAGATCTGGGACATCCGAACCTATAAGTTCGGTATCAAAGAGTGGAGCACTCATACAGGACATCCTTGGTATCTCAAGTCTAAGGACCAGATATACCACTGGGATTACGAAATCACTGTATAATAATAAAGCCTCATCAACCATTCAGCATTCCGTAAGCGGATCAATCAGTGAACTCATTCTCCAATGAACACTTGTATTGTATCCCTAGTATCTCCACACGAGCAGCTATGAGACCGACTGCATCCATCATATGGATGGGTATACAACACATCAGTCTGTCTAGTTATCTCAATGACGCTCTCGAGTAACCTATGACCGGGATTATGATCTCATCATGATCCGATTCCCATTGCACATATCCAAGGACATCACAATATATATATGCATATATGCAACAAGCAATATAAAGTGATAAATGCTAAAATATAATAAGCAAAAAAGACTGCGTGTTAAGTCACATGTGTCATCACTCACGTGATTGGCTTGCATGACACCTATGATTAGCACACAATATACCAATCTGTCCGGTTATCTTGATGTCTCTCTTGAGTAACCTATAATCGAGATTATTTAGTGTTTGTGTTAAAGGCGAATCAATCTCATTATTGTGATCTCATCATGATTCGATTCCCATTGCACAGATCCATAGACATCACAACATATTCATGCAATAGGCAACATAAAGTGATAAAATACCAAATAATATAATAAGTAGAAAGAATGCAGGGTACGTATGACTAGCAATCTCCCACTTGACCTAAAGTCAATCACTTATGTGTCTAATTCCTATTAGATCCTTACGATGCTCAAAGACAATCTGAGATAACAACTTTGTCAGTGGATCTGCAATGTTATCTTCGGATGGAACCCTTTCCACTACTACATCTTCTCGGGCCATGATCTCTCTAATAAGCTGGAACCTCCTCAAAATATTTCTGATGAGACCCGGGTTCTCTCATTTGAGCAAACGCCCCATTATTGTCGTAATATAAGGGAATCAACTCCTCGTTGCTCGGCATGACTCTCATATTTGTGATGAACTTCTTCATTCAGACTTCCTCATTTGTTGCCTCTGCTACAGCAATATACTCTACCATTATGGTCGAGTCAACAGTAGTATCTTGCTTGGAACTCTTCCAGCATACTGCTCCTCCATTCAGGGTGAACTCATACCCCGAATTAGACTTGTTATCATCAATATCAGACTTGAAACTCGAGTTCGTGTAGCATTCAACCCTGAGGCTACTACCTCCATATATTAGTAAAAAGTTCTTAGTTATTCACAAGTATTTAAGGATACATTTTACTACTTTCTAGTGCTCCAAGTTTGGATCCGCTTGATACTTACTCATGACACTTTGAGCATGTACTATATCAGACTTGGTACATAGCATGACATATATGATAAACTTTATCATTGAGGCATATGGTATCCTATCTATGTTTGCCCTTTCTTTAGGAGTCTTTGGGGACATACTCTTAAAAAGTGATATCCTATGCTTCATAGGTATGAGACATCTCTTGGAATTTTTCATGTCAAATATTTTGACAATGGTGTCTATGTACCTGGGCTGGGACAATCCAAGCATCCTCTTGGATCTATCTCTATAGATCTGAATTCCCAAGATATAAGATGCTTCCCCTAAGTCTTTTATGTAGAAGTATCTAGATAACCAAGCTTTTACTGTGGATAGCATTTCTACATCATTCCCAATGATAAGGATGTCATCTATAAATAACACTAAGAAGATGATGACGCTCTCACTTACCTTTCCTGTACACACAAGGCTCATCTTCATTCTTAATGAAATCATAAGTTCTGATTGCCTCATCAAATTTTATGTTTCAACTTCAGGAAGCTTGTTTCATTCCATAAATGGATCTAAGCAGCCTACACAAATTATCTAGGTAGTCCTTGAATACGAATCCCTTAGGTTGTATCATGTAAACCTCCTTCTTGATGTTGCTATTGAGGAATATAATTTTTATATTCATCTACCAGATCTCATAATCATAATGTACTGCAATAGCCAATAGAATTTGGATGGATTTTACCATGACAACGGATGAAAATGTTTCATCATAGTCAACACTTTGATTTTGACGATTCCTTTTAGCCACTAGCATTGTTTTATAGGTCTCTACCTTTCTATCTATTCTGATCTTCTTCTTGAAGATCTACTTGCAACCGATGAGTACAATACCCTCTAGTACATCAACTAGGTTCTAAACCTTGTTAGAGTACATGAAATCCATCTCAGAATTCATGGCCTCTTGCCACTTCCCGGATTCTATACTCATAATAGCCTCTTTGTAGGTTTGAGGATTAATATCCACAACATCCTCTTCTCTAATATGTCTCACATATATCTCAGGAGGATAAGACACCTACGTAAAGTTGAAGCTTGTGTGCTAGGTACCTAAATAAACTCGATCTGTGGAGTGATGCTTAAGCTAAATTCTACAACCTTGCTCAACTCTATCCGCTCCCACTGTCTCCGCCAAGAATATGTTCATTCTCAAGGAACATCGCTCTCTTAGCTACAAAGACTATTTGGTCCTCGACATGATAGAAATAATACTCATAAGTTTCCTTGGGGTATCCAATGAACTTGCATTGCTCCATCATGGATTCCAACTTATCGGGGTTGTGTCTTTTAACGTGGGCAGGATAGCCCCAAATCTTAACAACCTTAAGATCAAACTTCTTTCATTTTCATATCTCATATGGTGTAGACACTACCGATTTAGTTGGAACTTTGTTCAGAAGATAAATTGAGATCTTTAGGGCGTATCCCCAGAATGAGATGAGTAGGTCGACGAAGCTCATTATAGACTGCACCATGTTTAACAGTGTACGATTCCTCATTTCAGATACACCATTGAGCTGAGGTGTATAAGGAGGTATCTATTGGGATAGAATCTCATAGTCCTTGAGGAACTGTATGAACTTTATACTCAAGTGCTCACCTCCTCGATCTGATCGAAGAGTCTTGATAGTCTTTCCAATCTGGTTCTCCACTTCATTCTTATTCTCTCTAAATTTCTTAAAGGCCTCGGACTTATACTTCATCAAGTACATATGTCTATACCTTAAGAAATCATCAGTAAAAGTAATAAAGTAGGAGTAACCACCTATGACAAGAGTTGACATGGGACTACATACATGACTATGTATAAGTTCCAACAGCTTAGTAACTCTCTCTTCAGTTCCATTAAAAGAAGAGTTGATTAATTTTCCATGAAGGCAAGACTCATAAATTACATATGGCTCATAGTCGAATAGATTTAGATATCCATCTTTTAGCAACTTTTGAATCATTCCCTCATGGATGTTGCTAGTCATAGGTGCCTAGCAAGCTAATCACGTGAGTGATGGCACGTGTGACTTGATAAAGAATCTTTTTGCTTATTATATTTTGACATATATCACTTTATAACTATTGCATATATGCATATATATTGTGATGTTCTTGGAGTTATGCAATGAGAATCAGATCATGATGAGATCACGAAAAAGAGATCGATTCACCTTTAAACACATATCCTAAATAATCCCGGTCATAGGTTACTCGAGAGGGACATCGTGATAACCGGACAAACTGGTGTGCTATATACTCACCCATATGATGGATGCAGTTGGTCTCATAGCTGCTCATGTAGGGACACTAGGGATACAGTACAAGTGCTCATTGGAGAATGAGTTCACTGATTGATCCACTTACGGAATGCTGGATGGTTGATGATGCCTTATTATCAAACAGTGATTCTGTAGTCCTAGTGGTATATCTGGTCCTTAGACTTGAGACACCAAGGATGTCCTGTATGAGTGCTCCACTCTTTGATACCAAACTTATAGGTTTGACTATCCCAGATCTAGTACAGCTGGTCATTGGGAGTGATAGTCGATCTTACGAGGGCTATTGAGTGTCGATAGAGGATCATCTACTCTCAGCATCATGAGAGGAATTTCCCATATGTTCTTGTTCAGACAAATCCCTAGCTAGGGTCATTCGGGTTGAGAGAGAAAGAGTTCTCCGGGAGAATCTGATTAGAGCAAGACTCGAGTAGAAACCGTATGGGTCTGACAGCACCATGCTCGATATACTGTCTTTGGGATATTAGATGAATGAAGGACTATAGGTACACGATAACTGAGGATATACAGGTCCAATGGATTAGATTCCCTTATATCATCTAGGGACTACGACGTAGTAGCCTAGTACGTCCGTAGTCGATGAGTCGAGTGAATTATTATAGAGATAATAATTCACTGAGTTAGAAGGAGTTCTGACAGGTATGACTCACGGCCAGCTCGATATTAGGCCTAGAGGGTCACACACATATGGTAGGCATTGCGATGAGTAGAGGTTCGGATATGAGATATCCGACGAAGCCCTTATCTTATTAGATATCTAATAAGCCCTTAAATTATTGGATCCCATGGACGAGATCCAATAAGAGCCCATGAGAGATTATTGGATAGAGATCCACTAATATAAAAGGCTTGGGTTATTGGATGCAGATCCAATACCCACTAGGGGAGGATCCATTAGGGTTTGACATGGGACCTCTATAAATAGGAGGTCTCCCTAGGTAACACAATATACTCTATATGCAGATTTTCAGTTTCGCATGACGACGAACATCTCTTTGGGAATCGAGGATTTTTGTTTTCTTGTTCTTCCGTTGTACATGTGATGTCACTCCTGTGATTTCCCAACGAATGTGACCTAGCCTACAATGCCATAGGTATATACTATTCACCTCATCTTGTTTCTTCTTGGACATACTTATATTCATGATATGTGAAATAGTGTCTAGTATAAACAAACCATTATGTAAAGTTCCTCTCATGATGATCTCACTATCTAATAATATTGAACAATCATTGTTCTTAAAAAACTAATTTATATCCACTAACTGTCAAGCATGAAATGAAAATAATATTTTTGATAATAGAAGGAACAAAATAACATATATCCAATATAATAATAGCTCCACTAGGTAGATGTAGGGTGACCTCGCCAATAGCTATTATAGTAACTTCTGTTCATATTGAGGTCCATCTTGCCTCTCACCAATCTCCTAAATCTTGTCAGAACCTGCAATGAATTATAAATATGATAAGCACTACAGTTATCCAATATCCATGTGTTATCATAAGAGTCTAACAAATGAAGACTGATCATGAATGTACCTAAAGCTTCTCCAAGTTTCTGTTTGTTCTTTGTCCTTTGTCGGGTCCTTCTTAGCAACCTTTGCTTTACTCGATCTGCCCTTGCCCTTACCCTCTATTAGTGAGCTTTATGAAAATCATTTCCGATACATTTTTAATCGAAATGAAGTTTTCTGACTCAACATAAATTTTTTAAAAGCACTAATTCACTCTTAGTGCCGACTTGATCCTGATAGTTGATATTAGAGTCAAGTTTTTCTCGATTGGATTGACACCCAAGAGAGATGGTTTTTTTAACTTTCAAGTGGGTCTTTCTATCACTCATCCTCCTATATTCAATCAGACGGACCACACTTATTGGAATATCATTGAACTTCATTTTCAAACCCCCTCTAAACCTATGAATGAATGGAATGACTTTGAGAAAAAATTATTTTCCTTGAATGCTAAAGCGATGAACTCTTTTTTTGTGCTCTAGATAAAAATGAATTTAATCAGATTTCTATTTGCAAAACTACATATGATATTTGGCACATTCTTGAAATCACACATGAAGGCACAAGTAGGGTTAAAGATTCTAAAGTTAATCTTTTGATGTATGATTTTGAATTGTTTCATATGAAACTAAGCGAAACCATTGGAGACATGTACACCCGTTTTACGAATGTTGTCAATGGTTTAAAAGCACTTGGTAATAGTTTTTCGAATCTTAAACTTGTCAATAAAATTTTACATTCTCTTCCTAAAAATTGGGATCCTAAAGTAATGACAATACAAGAAGCAAAGGATTTGAATAATTTTTTGCTTGAAGAACTTATTAGGTCCTTAATGATATACGAGATGACTTGTATAGTATATGATGAACTTGAGAATAACCTTCCAAAGAACAGGAAGGATTTGACACTTCAAACAATAGAAGACCACTCGAACGAAAGCTCAAGTAATGATACATAGAACTTTTGACCAAAAAAATTAAAAAATTCATGAAAAAGACTAATTCTAAAAATGAACTTATAAATGACACAATAACTTGTTATAAATCAAAGAAGCTGCCAAAGAAAAAGAAAGCACACTTAAGGTGACTTGGGATGAATTGAGTGCATCTGAAGATGAGGAGCAAACCGATGAAGACGAAGTAGGGAACTTCGCTTTGATGGCTCTCGACGATGAGGTAAATGACTCAACCAAAATATTTTTACCTTACAATAAATTTCTTGATGCTTTCCATGATTTATTTGATGAATTTAAATTGGTTAGTAAAAATTATAAATTACTAAAAAAGGATCATGCTTCTCTTTCTAATAAATTTAAAAAATTAAAAAATGAGTATGATAATTGTATGTTATGCTCTTGCACTAAATGTGAAGAGTTAGATTCAGACAAAAAGAAAAATTTACTATAACAATAATTTTTTAAAAAATTAAAATTGATAGCAAATCTTTATATATGATTCTTGTCAATAAGAGTCATGTTTATAGAAAGGAAGGAATTGACTTTGTGAGTAACACTCAATAAAAGCCAACTATCTTCATTAAATGACCTACATTACATGTTTCCTTTAAAAACAAATGTAATTTTTATGGTAAACATGATTTTGCATATAAATGTCTATTCAAAAAGTATGGCTCACATAAGTTGGTTTGAGTTCCTAAAGCTAAGAATGACAGATCAAACCATGAGAGACCCAAAGCTAAATGAGTACCTAGAACAAATCCACCATTCTTGTAGACATCTCTAAAATCGAAAGCTAGGAGCAAAAATAAAATTTTGATAGTGGATGCTCAAGGCTTATGACTGAAGATCCAACATACTTCATAAAGCTCACTAGTAGAAACAAAATGATTTTAATTAAATATACTTTATGATTAATGAAATTATGCTAAATGAGTTTATATTTTGAAGTTATGCATGATGATTTTCATGATATATGGTTTATTGATCTTGATGATCTTTATTATGAAATTGGCTTTTTCGGTTTTAAACGATGATGTATGTTTTGATTTGGCATAAAAAAAACTTGGGTTTGCTTGTATGAAATCAAATCACTTAAATGGAAAAAAAAGGAGTGGAGAATGTATTTTTTTGAAAATATCTCTAAAGCTTTTCGATTTTTCAACATGTGATTCTTAGTGTGAAAATATCAAGTATTTTGATAATTTTACAAATTAAATTTGAATAAGTTTTATCCGTATCATCAACTTGATACTTGAGATTTTTTTTATAAATCAAGATCTTTGATCTCCCGAGATTTCATTTCGTTATTTACTAAAGAGAAGTATTATTTAAATGAATGATGATTTTTCTCTTGATTCATTAGAATTATAATTTGAATTTTTTTATGAATCAAGATCTCTTGCTCTTTATTTTTGTATGATTCTTGCATTTTCTTTAATAGAAGATTTTCTATATAAATCATATGATTTCTTATGCATGAATCAAGATATTTTACTGTTCTATTCTCCTATGTTTTTTTTTGCTATTTATGAAAGAAGAGATTTGTCAAAATAAATTATATCTTTTGGTATTCAAATGATCTTTGATATTACATCATTCATGTCATGATTTATTCATAAATTGTATACCTCATGATATTTATTTTAAATTTATCTTTACCAAGATGTGAAAATTGATGTAAAGGGAAAAAGAATTACAAAATTATATTATTCTATTCTTTTTGATAATGACAAAGGGGGAGATAAAATTTGCTAGCTTGCATGCTCTAAAATGACATAAAACTTGCTAAATTTGCTATCTCGTAAATTACAAGAAGAAAGATTGCTAGCTTGCACATCGCAAAGAAAAGCAAAATTGCTAGGTTATGTGTTCTAAAATGATATAAAATTTGTTAACTTGCATGTTCGAAAACGATATAAAACTTACCAAATTTGATAGCTTGCACATTGCAAAAGGAAGTAAAACTTGCTAGCTTGCATATCGTAAAGAAAAGCAAACTTGCTAGCTTACTCATCTCAAAAGAGAAGCAAAGTTGCCTAGCTTGCACATTTCAAAAAGATGCAAAAACATGCAATCTTGTACCAAATTTGATAGCTTGCACATTGCAAAAGGAAGTAAAACTTGCTAGCTTGCATATCGTAAAGAAAAGCAAACTTGCTAGCTTACTCATCTCAAAAGAGAAGCAAAGTTGCCTAGCTTGCACATTTCAAAAAGATGCAAAAACATGCAATCTTTTACATCTCAAAAGATAAAAATTTTGATAACTTTCATATTTAAAAAACTTGCTAGTTTGCATAATGATATAAGTAATGATGTTTCAAAAACTTAAAATTATGTTTATAATACAATGATTTGAAATTATATCTAAAAAATTTGCTAGTTGCATTTCTCCTTTTTGTTGATGACAAAATGAGAGAAGGTACGATGACGATACATGGTAGGATGTAATGCATTTTTATTTTTTGATTCCATGATGATTTGGAATCATGTATGTAATGATGATTTTATATTTAAAAATATATATATAATGATTTGGTATTATGTATATAATACTTTAACTTATGATAATGATGCATGCAATGATGAAATAGTCATGATTTTATGAATTTAAAGTTTCTATCAATATGACATATTGATAGGGGGAGTTTAGTTTATACTCCATCATCAATTGATTGTCATCATAAAAAATGGGAAGATTGTTGAATCTCATATTTTGATGATGAAATCAATTGATGAGTTTATGATCTAATCTGCGTTTTGAGTGATGTAGGACTAGCTTCGATCAAGGAGAGACAAATTGATTGAAGCAAGAGGAATTAGATATTGGTCGGAGTTAAACATGTTAAGAGATTGAACGTCGGGCCAAATGATCAATCGATGTGCTGGCATAAGGACTTCATGCCATAAGTTCGAGCATCAAGCCGAAGGATCGGACATTATGTCAAGGAGATCAGAAGTTATGTGAGTCAACATACTGATTGGGCAATATGCCGAAGAAAAGCACAATGTGCTCAAGGATCAGACGAAGCATTAGAAGAACCAATGATATGACAAATAATATTTGATTCATGCTTTATAATAATTTATCTAGATCAAGTTAGTTTAGGTCTAATTGAGTTGGTATTGGGGTGAAACAATGGCAACTCAATTAGGGGCCAACTAGACCTTTAATTGGGCTAAATCGAGCCGGTTAGATGGCTCATTATGTCACTTGGAGCCACATCAGGCGGTGGCACTGCCCCATCAAGTGGTGGTTAATGCTGAATTAGGCCAAATTGGACCGGTAGTTAATGCTACTAGGTGGTGGTACTGCCCTATCAAGTGGTGGTATCGCTAGAGTCCAATCTCCAAGGCTCTATCAAGCGATAGTACTGTCATATTGGGTAGTGGTATCACTAAATGTCAGTCTACAAGCGGTGATATCGTCTAATAATGGCGGTGGTACCGTTAGTACCCTTGAAACTAGGATGAGATACTTTTTGGCTCCATTTTTGAAGTCATTGGGGCCTATAAATACCCCACTCTTTCCTACATGAAAGGGCACGAAAGTGTAAATAAAAGTCTTGAGATTTTGAGATGTGAAAGTGTTGAAAAAGTGCTAAAAGTCCTCCTCCCTTTCTAGTTCCGTGATCATTCAAGAGAGGTACGAGGCTTATTAGGATTGTCTCCTAAGCCCGTAAAAAGAAAAAAAGTATTATAAAAGGGTGGTTGGTCTTTGCTCATTGAAGGAAGACTATTAGTGGATGTCGGTAGCCTCAACGAGGAGGAATCGAGAGTGGACGTAAATCATGACAATCGAACCACTAATCCAGTGTGATCTCTTCCTTATCATCTCTATTATACTTTTTTTTTTATATATTACCTACTGTCTTGGCTGCTTACTCCACTTCACACCTTTTTTATATTAAACATATTTTCGATACACTTTTAATCGAAACAAAATTTTTTGACTCAACATAATTTTTTTAAAAGTACTAATTCATCCCCCTAGGGACTTAGATCCTAACAGTAACAAATGTGGTTGATGAGACTTCCTTGATATTAATACTTCTTTGCTATAAGGTTTCCATATTGTCTTAGGAAGAAGTGGGGAGAACCCCTATGTCAATTTTAAAAGTGCATCCACCTTTCTATTTTCTTTCTATAGTACTTGCTTAATACGAGAGAATGCAAGGTCAGAGATCAATTGCTTAGCCTTAATCAGGTATTTTTGCCATAATGCAATCTCTGGCCTTGTAATCATCATTAATCTGATTCATGACTAACTAAGACTCACTATAAACCTCTAGGCTGATAACTTTAGGTGTCTGCTAAGCTATAGTCCTAATGAAGACAACCTCATATTCAACTTTAGTGTCATTATCTTTAAAACCGAATTGTAATGTATGTTTGTAGGTTTCTTCTTTCGAAATTTGTGGGACCATGGTTTGGCCTCCTTTCTCGCTATGGTTAACCCATATATATACATGAAGAATCTAGGGTTTGCGTTAGGTTTTTTAGCTTTCGGTGCATGTCATCTTAACAACCAAAGTTTGCAAATGACTAGAACCTCATGAAAGTTTAGGATTGATAAAAAAATGGTACCTGCTATAGGAGATGGTCAAACTTTACAATGGCATTATACACTTGAAAGTATAGACGAAGTTTCATAAAGGTTAGAATTAAGGCGTACATTAATTTCCTAAAGTCGGAGTAGTGTTTCGCGACATCTTTTTTAGAATGTGATTTGAAGTAATAGAGCTCGGATTACAACTCATAATTGAAGGATTTTTTTTTTCAAAAAAAGAGATTTTATTACTAAAATTGATAGGAAACAATCTCATCTATCTCAGGGAATCGAAAGATCCAAATCTGAATGATAAAAATTCCTCCAAGTACTAGAGGAGGTACTGATAAGTAGAGGTATAGTTCCTCGTTAGGTTAAGAACTTAAAACTACGTGAGGTCACCGAACATTATTCAGTCAATTGATGGACCATGAATGCGAAGAATCTTTCTGAGCCAATGCCAAAAGCTAATAGAATGGATCCAGCGAATGCTTCTTAATGATAGTGAAAGTTTTCTCTAAATCAACTTGTTAGCATAAAATCTATAATATACTATATGAAATACAGAAACAATCTTTTATGTTAGGATTGAAATTAAATAATTAGATTTGATTTAACGATACGTATCTTTTGATGTCATTTGAAAAGAGATCTCTGTTTGATCTACAAAGGCATCGTCTTTAATTCAAAATCGCTATGAATCTGTAAAAAGAACTAGATCCTTCTCTTTTCTTCTTATCCTTTCATAGAATCACTTAGATTGATAATTAAGAACTTAAAACTACGTGAGGTGGCCGAACATTATTCCGTCAATCGAAACTCTTTCGGCTACTTCAAGGTCTTAAAGAAAGGAAGACACTTTTTACCTATTTTAAGGAGGAATTGACTCATGGTTGCTATTCTGTTAGTCGATTGCTAGATTTTGTTGACTTGACTTTCTCTAGTTGATTGTTAGGCTAGGGTTTACGTCTAGAATTATCTTTGACTTTCTCTAGTTGAGGTATATTCTGGACCATGAATATGAAGAATCTTTCTGGGCCAATGATCCAGCGAATGCTTCTTAACGACAGTGAAAGTTGTCTCTAAATCAACTAAGTAGGTATTGGAGGTTTGGCTTTTCATGAGCATGTCATATATGCCTTCATGCACCTGCCTTACTTGATGTTTGAGTATTTTATTGACTATATTTTAATAGATTACACCAGCATTCTTGAGTTTAAATGATATGATTTTATATCAATATAGCCCTCACTTTTGATTCTATCTTTCTATGGTTATATCCTAAAAATATATTAATGTAGGTCAATAATTTGTGACCAGATATAGAATTGACCAACTAGTCTGATTTGGGAGTGGAAAGCTATCTTTTGGATAAACTTTGTCATGATTAATGTAATCACACACATGCTCTATTTTTTTAATTTTTTAGTAAAAACTACATTAGTGATATATTAAAGTTAATGAGCCTTGTGGATAAAATCAACATCTAACAGTTTATATGCTTCTTCTATAATTGCTTATTATTGATTGGGAGTAAAATGTTGAGGCTTTTGTCATTGTCGATCTTCTTAATTAGAGCATTGACAATTCGAAGAGACATAACCAATGCGTTGTCATACTTGGGGTCAAGATGTTTGGTTTCCTCATTTGTAAAAATGATTGTTGGATCTCTATTTAGATGATGTCATTTAGCTTAAGCCTCCCTTACATAAGTTTTGTGGCTGGTGTTACTATTTCCACTTGAGGTCGATCCACCAACTATTATGTCCACCCGATATTCAATAGTGCCTGAGAAATCTATCCAAATACTTAACATTCGATAGAGCTCCTTCATTTGTTGCTTTCAGGTCATAACAATCATCGGTAACATATTTATGATCTTGATGGCAACAATAATACTTAGATTTGTCCCTCCTTATAGGTAGAGTACTCAACAATTATGGTGGTTGCAAGAGTTCGTTAGTTCTCATTGATTTACAAGAACACATTATTGTGGGATGTTTTCAAGGGGTTGAACTCTCTATGAACAATTAGAGCGCTCATCCTTTATTAGTTTCTTCTGATGAAAATAATAGAAGATAAGAACAATTATCGAAGAAGTTTTATTGAAGAAGTGAAAATGCTTAAATACATTAACATGTCCCTCTCCTATTTATACAGATTAGAAGGAAGGATTTCCCTTTGTCACACGAAGATTCCCACTACCCCTATCTCTCTCTTCCTTCGCCTCTTCCCTCTCGTCGGTCGATGGGCAAGCCTGCTACTCCAACGTCAACGTCGAAGGCGATGCTGTCGGCAAACTTCCTCAATGTGAAATCCATCGATTCCTGTGCTGGTGACCCTCTCCCGGCCCTCTTCCCCGTTGTTGCTGTCGCTCTGCGAACTCTCAATTGGACTCTCGTCTAGGAAGTTAGATTCTCGGAGGCGATGGCCTCACACAGCTTCCCGCACGCATTGGAAGCTTTTACGATGCTCATGGGAGTGTTCTCGTTGGGGGGAATGCAACGAGAGGTTACGTGCTTGCTTGCGGGCGTTTTGGGCTTCTGTAGGGATGCAGACTACATCTTGATCGGGTTGCTGCCTACATTGGTTGAGCTCTCTCGAGGTGCCCTGAACTTGTTACAAGTGTATGGAGCTGCTGTCCAGGTTCTGGCGGAGCACTTGCTGGTCGAAGATGCATTGGAGACCTATTATGAGGCCAGGAGAATGGGACTTCAAATTGGGGTTCGCTTATCTAATCTCTTGCTCTACTCACGACTCTCGCTCGTAAACCATTCTTTGCATTGATCCAAGATTGGTATCCTTACAGGAGCACCATCTTGCGGGGGCATGATAGAAGATAAGATTTCCCCAACTATATAAGAAAATCTTATTTTCTATCATGCCCCCCCCGCAAGATGGTGCTCCTGTCAAGGATACCAATCTTGGATCAATACAAAGAATGGTTTATGAGTGAGAGTCATGAGTAGAGCAAGAACAGATCGATGCTGCGATTGCTGTTGCTGTGAGGGCACAAGCATTCCTTTCGTTCCTCTTAAGTCCGCCGACTGTTGGCAGATCAACGAAGACTATCATGGTGAGGAAGATGAGGATTGGCTATGGAGCCTCTTAGGAATTTGACTGCAGCGGTATTGGTCGCTGGCCAAAGGCAAGGGTGAAGCTTTTCTGAGCGGCGTTGGTCGCTGGCCGAAGGCAAGAGCAAAGCTTCACTTATTTCACTACTCTGATACCATAATGAACATTAATTTAGGAGGAATGATTTCTCTCAACAAAATGGAGAATTTTCCTCAACAGAATAGAGAGATTTCCTCATATAGTTGGGAAATCTTATCTTCTGACTTATTCTTTTTTGCTGTTAGGGATTTGATCATAATGTGTTTTGATCATAATGTATTGATCCCTTATTAACCCTAACACTCGAGACATTAATCTATTTCAAAAAGATGCTCATGAATCTCCAAGGAAAGTCCTATGAATGGACTCCTAATTCTCTTAGTAACTCTTTGGCCTAGTTTAAGTGTGGGCTATGAATGGACTCCTAAGTCCGATCATACTTTGTTAAGGTGAGAGTGTCCGATATGATTCTTTTGATACATTCTTCTAGCATTCAAGTTATTCGACATGAAGAGTGATTTAGATCTAACCATGATCCTTTCATAAATAGATGTAATATCGAGAATGTTAAATCACATAATAAGATCATACAATAATTATGTTAGCGGTATGTTCAACAAGATCTCTCTAATGTTCAAGTTAACGAGTGATGACCATGGGACTCGATGAAGTAGATAAATATTAGGACAGTTATGCGTATTCCTTAATCATGAATTCTTCGAATCTAAAAATCATATAACTTCAATTACGACTATTCACTTTTCCCAATAATAATTATATATTATTTTATAGAAAAAAAGGGACCAAACCAAATTTGACCGGTTTGTTAGGTCAGTTCGGTTCGCAGTTATGTTTCGAGACCGACTCTGCTTAGTCCGGTCACTAAACACGTGCTACGTTTGGTGATCTCCCCAACTCGAACCGGACCGTCTCATGAATCGGTCGCGTAAGAGTGTAACGCGCGCTCTCTCTCGCGATGGATTTTTTTGTCGATGGGGCAGGTACGGATGGAGTCGGTTGAGGCGGTGGTGGCGCACATCCAGGCGCTGTCGGGAAGCCACGAGGAGGTCGCCGACCTCCATTCCCTCCTCAAGCAATCGGAGGGCGCACTCCGCTCCCGGGCCGCCCGCCTCGGCCCGTTCCTCCATCAACTTGACCCCTCCGCCCACACTCTCGGTTACCTCTTCCTGTTGTAAGCACTGAGAGCCTCACCAATCCTCTCCATCAGTTTCTTGCCTTGCCGTTTGGTTTGGTTTGGTTGTTGCGCTACACGTCTGATTAAGATGTTTTTTGGCTCAGTTTGGTCAAGCGGAAAGCACTGTTGTGTATCTTGAAGCATTGCTGTAAATTCTTACTTGTTTATAAGGGCCTTGCCATTGCGATAATTAATGGGATTATGAGTCGATTGGGCACACAGACTGGATCGAGGAATTTCTCCTTCTATCATTATATTTCATACATGAGTTAATGCATCCTCCCACTTCAAAGAAAAAATAAAGAATGATCTTCTTTATCATAAAAAATTCTTGATTATCATAGTGTATAAGATGTGGGAAGGGCTCAAAGGATGTCAATGCCGCGAGAAAAGGCTGTGATGCGCTCAACAATATAAGTGGAAGATGAAAAAATTTAAAAGGTTGTAGTGATTTTGATGGATGGATGGATAATGCTAGATCATGATGATGTTTCAAAAGGGAGACAAGTGTTGATGGGTTACACTGTATAGTAATTTAGTTGGTTAAGTTTGCTAACTCTTTCAGTTGCTGTCGTGGTTTAGTTTTAAATTGACTAATGTACTACCTTGAGTTTTGTGTTTGAGAGTTTATAAGATGGGTGCTTCAATTTATGACAATTGAATCAAATCATTTGTATCCCATCGTTTTCAGCTTTCCTGAGTTTTCCTAGTGCTGACATCCTCTTTCACTTGATGGAAAAGTTTATATTCACTGTTTGTCATGTTTGGACAGGGAGGCATACTCATCTAGGCCAATTTCAAGGGAGCAAGATGAAAAATTTCTTCTGTTTATAGTAGGATTTATTAACTCATGCTCGGCAGAACAGATACGTTTGGCACCTGAAAAATGTATGATTTGTGATGGTCTCATTGCCAGCCAGCTGATTGTTATATTATTATTAGTTTTGGTGCTTTCTTCATTATAGATGGTTAGATATGTCTAATGCACTATTTATTTTTTGTATGCAGTTATTTCTGTTTGCAAGAGTTTTAAGGATCAGGTTATGCAACTTCAAGTTCCCATACGGGGAATAACTCCCTTGCGAACAGCTATTCGTAAACTTCAGACCTCCTCAGAGCAGTTGACAACTTTACATTCAGATTATCTTCTTCTCTGTCTGCTAGCAAAGTTTTATAAAGCTGGACTAAGTATTTTGGATGATGATATATTTGAGGTTGATCAGCCGAGGGACCACTTCCTCTATTGCTATTATGGGTCAGTGCCATATAATACTTGTGTTTATAGGCTATGTCTTTGTTTCTCAGTAAGTTCTGATAGTAAAATGAATAAAGCTTAACTACTTGTTCTGGTTACTGACAGTTAGTTACATATTGCAGTCTGGATCCATGTTTGACTTACTAATTTCATAAGGAACATGATGGCCTAAAAGTTTAATTTAGAGGAAATGACTTCAGATCTCCATGTCACAATCTAAAATTAATAGATGTTGACAGTTAGTTAGCAGCCTATCTATGGTGTAATGATACAAGTCATGCGAGGATGGTTTCATTGTATAATATATTCTCCTTTTATCATTAACTTGATTCTTCTCATGTTTGCTTTATAATTTAAACCCCAGAATTATACAGAACAACAATGATAAGCAGTAAACCAATTTTTTGGGTTTTAATCTGAGGAATTTGATGAAAAATTTGAGATGATGTCCTCATTATTTATTAATGAATTATTCAATTTTTAACCCCAAAATTAAGCTGTTTGCTATGTATTTTCTTTGTATCATATGTATGTAAATATGGATACAGAACTTAGTAGCATTTTAATATCCATATCCCAATCTGTAACCACTATTAAATGTGGATGTAAATACAGTTTTTCCAATATTTGATCTGTTTCCACTCCTACAAAAGACTGTTAGGTACTACCACAGGTTATTTGTTGACGTGTGTCAGGTTGTTCTATACTTGAAAATTAGTGGTAGATTTGGCTTCTGATTGTTCTAGATGTTTTCTGCCCTCAGATTATTTCTTCAAGTTAACAGTAGTCCATACTGAATTTTCGTTCTCATTATTCTAATTTAGGTGCATGGACATGTCATACAACAATAGTAATGAGTCATTATGTCCCCACTATTTAGGGTCAGCTTCGTAGATGTTCTTTGCCATTTGGTTGTGTAATGCAATAACTTTAGTAATTCAAAGGCCAATTATATCTCTTTTTATTATTTTAATTCTTGTTTGGGCTACACTACCTTTCATTACACTATTGATTCTAATCAACTACAACAACAAGTAGGTTCGTAATTTCGTATCGTACCGGAGTATCGAGTTCAACTCAGTACGATACAGTACGAGTATATCGAGCGGTATGTCCAAGTGTATTGCTCGGTATATATATATATATATATACACAAATATATACACACACACACAAAAAAAAAAAAAAAAAAAAAAAAAAAAAAAAAAAAAATATATATATATATATATATATATATATATACACACACACACACACATATATATATACACATATATAATAAAAAAATTCAAAAATAAAAGGAGAGGCGACGTTGCCTTGTTTCTTCTGCTCGGTTTCTTCTCTCCACGAAGCCTCGGCGGTTTCTTCTCCCCACGAGAAGTCGCCGTCGATGCTTCGGCGACATTGCCTCATTTCTTTTGCCCGCATGGGGAAAAGAAACAGTTTCTTCTACTTGGTTTCTTCTCCCCACGAAGTCTCAATGGTTTCTTCTCGGTTTCCTCTGCTCGGTCTCTTCTCCCTGTGAAGCCTCGGCGACGTCGCTGAGGTTTCTTCTCCCCATGCGGGTGAGGAAAAGTCACTGACGATGCCTCGCAGACGAGGAGGAGACGACATATCATCTGTGGCGTCCTGCAATGGAGGATGGCAACGGATCGGGATCGTCGAGGGAGAGTAGCGTCGGATCTCCAAGTTCTCCCTTTTCTTCTCCCTCTTCTTTCTTCGATCGTCACCGACCGATTTCGGGTGGTAATGGGGTGGAAACAGCCCCAATCAACGGTATCGTCCGATAGCGAGTGGTCCGCATACCGGTTTGCTTGCAAACTGGTACGTACTGCTCGGTACGAGTGGTATCATTCGAAATTAAAAACCTTGACAACAACAACAAAGTTGTAAGTCCTAATTATTTGGGGTTGGCTACATGTATCTTTTGCTACCATTAAGATATATAAAAATCCATATGTTTATTTAAGTTTAGAGTACTTAAATACGTATTTATAATTTTTATTAAAGTATTTTTATATCTTTTTCTACCTCTCCTCGTATATTGGTATTAATCATTTTACCTCTTTTGACTATCGTATTCGAAGGTCATCAAGCATATGCTTATATCTTGTTAAATGATTTTCTCTTATCATATCCTCTATCGAAGTGATACCTGGTTGTTCACGAATAAAAATATTTTTTTTTTTATATTTCCTAGTAACACCATATATTCATCTCGACATTCTCATTTCAGCAACATAAAATTTTTGTATATGTTGTTTCTTAACTTCCCAACACTCATATTCATAAAACATTATTGATTTCACAATTATCTTATTATTTTTTTAATCTCAAAGTTATTCAATGATCATATAAGACTCATGATGTCCTTTGCCATTTTAACCTTCTTGTTTTTACTCTATGAATAATATCTTCGTCGATCTCTTCATCTTGTTGAATAATTAATCCAAGACACCTAATGCTTTTACTTAAAGAGACTTCTTGTCCATCTAATTTAACTATATTCTCCTGGCTATTTCAAGAATCACTAAAATTATATTTTATATATTTTGTTTTAGTTCTACTTAATCTAAAACCTTTAGTTTCTAAGGCTTGTCTCTATAGTTTAAGTTTATAATTAATTTTATTTAGACTCTCATCAACTAAGACAATATCATTAACAAATAACATACACCAGGAAGATCTTTCATGTTAGTGACTAGATCATAATATTTGCAGCTTTTTTATAAATAACATAGCTATCATGTAAGCAAGGTTCGCAATACCATACCGTACCGGTATTTCGACCTGGGCTCGGTACCAGTACGGTACGGTATACCGAGCGGTACACCCAGGTGTGCCGAGTACAGTGCACTGCTACAGTGCTACAGTGCACTCGGACTGGTAACAGACGGTCCGCGTACCGACAACCTGTCGGACCGGTACGTACCACCCGTACCGGATGGTACAGTTCGATACGGCAGACCCTGCATGTAAGTAACATAGCTCAAGTTGTAATTATGTAAGGGAGGTCTATCATGTAAGTAATATAGCTCAAGTTTGTAATTAATTCCACATATACTCTTATCAACTAAGACAACTTTACCAGCAAATAACATACACTACTTAGGGAGGTCTATCATGTGAGTAACTAGATCACAATATTCCAAAATAAGGTTTATCATGTAACATGTACCTTTAGTTGATCCTAATTAACCAACAATGCTTAATCACAATGTTTGTAGCTTCTCTTTGAACTTGTCCTTGTCCTCTTAGATGATTTTCTATTTTACTTTTATTGAGGCAACACCTAATTGTTCTTGAATTAAAAAACAATGATCGCACAAATCCCTGATGACTCTCTCTAGGTTAACAACCCAATGTTTACTCTGGATAATGTCCTTATTAATCTATTCTTTTTTTTGGAATAATAGATAAAGAATTTCTAGTCCATTTGTCATAACGGCAACCTCATTTCTTAGTATTTATAAAAGTGATTTTTTGACTATTTTAATTAATATTGTAATAGGGGAATGATAAATATTGGATTAAAGCGTTTTCGGAAAGCTTTGGGGTGTCTTCATAATGTATGTAGATGGTACACATAACTTGATATTAAATTTTCTTTTCCACAAGTTTTGCTGAGTGATGTTCTTTTACCAGGTTGTTACTGCACCAATGGATGCTTTGAGTGTAATAGCTGTTGAAGCATATAAAAAGTACATTCTGGTTTCACTTATCCTTAATGGACAGGTGTGCTTGTAGTATTTCATGATTTTCCTGAGCCAGTGGTAGAAAGTTTCAGTGAGTTTGTCGAAATATTTTTATATTAGATTAAACATGGGATTTCTAGATGGCTTTGATCTTTAGCAGATCTTTTACGTTTATACTAGGATACTGTTGAATATGTTTTGTACATGGTGGCCATCACTTGGTTTGTCTTTCAACTGTTATAGTATCTGGAAGCAACTGAAACCACTACATGTGGTTGAAGTGAATATTAAAGCATGATGATTTTTGTTCTGCAACTGTGTACATGAAACTGATATATAAAAAGTTTTTTTTCCTGTTTCTACATCATTCTCTTTGCTTTATGTCATATAGAGTTCTCATCCGTGGAAGAACATTTCTAAAACAAATACTATCACAAATGAAAGCTAAACTTGTATAACTGGAATGAAAAGAAATTTGCTTCTATAAAAAGAAAAATTATTTTACTGATGTATGCATGGTTAAAGCAGATATACTAAGGTATTTTGGGTGTTTGCAAAATTGATCAACATAAATTAACTATGGTTTTTTTGTTCTCTTAGAGGAAGTCCTAGCTGGTTTTAGCAGATGAGATGAAAACTTTATTTTCAGTGATTTGATTCATCCATTGGAGAATTTGATTATTTTGTAAATATAGAATGCGGACATGTGATTTGTAATCGAATTTGCAGTTCTGTTACCTTTTTAATACAAGAGGTCTACTATAGCTATTTCTAAATTTATATACACAGTTGTTATGTCAGCCATGCTTTTTGAGTGTTGGGTGTTTATAACGCAACATGTATAAAGAGTTTGTATAATGTTGACGTTGATGTATGGAGTTGATAGAAAATATTAAAAATAAAATGTTTTAATTCATAAATAATTAGGCCTAGTTCATTCCGCTTTCTGATAGTTATTTTAGTGATTAAAATAATCACATCATCATGTGAGACACATAGAATTGGTTGTGTGAGGAGACTAAAAGAGGCTTAAGAGGGCTTTATTTAAAACTACAGATAGAGATTTGAATGCTTGAGTTATCCGATGACATTGCGATGTATAAAGTCTAATGACAGGAAAAGATATATATTATTCCAGATGGTTGGAGCATTATGGTTTGGTGGTCTTGTTTCCGTTTGTGTCTAAATTTACATCATTTTAGTTTTTTATTATTTTCTTCATAAAAAGGTTTTAGGTTGTAACAGTCAATATTTGTGTTACATGAAGTAATAGGAGATCTGGATTCTCTTCAATATTTATTTGTTTTAAGATTGTTATTAGGCTATGATATATCTATTTTATTTTTTCATTAGGTCAGTGCAAACTGTTACGAATATGCTACATATATGGACCATAACTTTCTGATAGAACATATACTCAACTGGTTTTTTTATCAAGATATGACAACCCATGAAGAAATATTGAGACACAGAATTCTTTAGAATTTTCATAGTTGACAAGCAACAGTGCTAGGGCCCTAAAAATTAGAAGGGATGTGAGAGGGAAGAGGCTTACTAAAGTCCTGTGAGTTCTTGTAGTCCTCATAGTCTGATTAATTGTTCATATTACAAATATCAATGTTTTGCTTCATTTTGCCTATGGTGGCAAAAGGCACTGCTGAATTTAAACTAGTCTTAAGGTTACTCTGACAATTTAGAGTCAGAACTTAATAGATGTGGCTATATATAGTTACTTTTGTATGTGATTTTGAAGCATGAAAGGCGAGGAACTGATCTTTGAAGGTTCTTTTGTTACCATCCAAGAAATCAGCTACCAGGTTGAAGGTTAAGTTATGCTGGATTTTGAAATTTTATTTGCTATATTGTAAGTTACGCAGGATTTTAAAATTTTATTTGCTATATTGTTAAATCATTCAGCATATCTGGCTTCTACCAGTATGTTATGGAAGTATTGTTTTGCGCACTATGGTTCATCTGGCTTCCAGCTGTGACAGATGTCATTGGTTTCTAGACCTTCATTGTGTTCATTATAAGATGTTTCTTTAGAAAATGATTTTCTTTTACATTGTTTTGTTTTATGTTTCTCCAAAAGATTTCTAGCTTCTATGATGCTACAGTGTCCAATAATGTTAGTGCTTCACTTAACAACAATTAGTGTGTGATGATATCTATTAATTGTTTGATGTGATTTTTTTTTTCCAGTTTTTCGACCATTTGTTTTCCTTAAGTAGTATTTTGATCAACTCACAAGTCTAAATGTTGATTCATTTATCATTTTTCTTGATGTGTCAAACTGTAACCACCCCTTTCTGAGGCCAAGATTCCTAACACTTCTACTGCAACATATTGTTTATTGCTAGTTTGTCACTTAATTTTATTTGGCTTGGTTCCTTGTACGCTTATGTTTCCCATGGCATTTTAGTTTTAGTTATTGACATTTGTCAAAATATAACTGCTTCAATTTGTAAAGAAATATATTTCATTTTTGAATGTATGCAACTTGAAATAATGAGCTGGTCAATGCAATTCAACTTGCAATTCTTATATTTATTGTGCTTGGCTTTGTGCTTGCCCACATGTAGCAACTGAATGTCTTACCAACTTGTAGCTTTGTATTCATAGTGATGTTTAATCCCTAAATATTTGTGAATTATTTTGAATTAATTACAGAGTTAGGTTTTCTACTTTTGATGTACATTAAATTGTGGAATGTTTGGACTTTGGACCTCGATATACGTAAAATTTCCTGTCATATAATCTTGGAGATACTAGGTTGTAGATCCTGTATACTTGGTTATGACTTTATGGAAACCTTCATAGTTCATACCATGAATATGACACTTTATTACTGTGTATATCAATAGTATATATTAAATTTTATGATACATGATGTGTTTCTTAACTACTAGGAGTTTTTGGAAGGGCATCCTGTACTTTTCATACTAAAAAGTAAAAATTAAAGAATGCAATTTTGGATATTGGACCCATATCAGTCCATGACTGGATCAATACAGGCTTGATCCATGCCGGTGTACTAAGGACACAGTACACTCACATGTGCCATGGTACCATTTTACTGGTGGGGGTGGAAGGGAGGGAAGAAGGATGTAGGAGAATACGAGGCAGAGGAGGAGATGGAGGAAGGGGAGGGGAGGAACAGGAAGAAAAATACTGGTCTGACGACAGTGGGCTGAGGTGGTCTGGCGATGGAGAGAGGAGCTAAGAGGGTGACGTAGGTGGTAACAGCAGGGCTGGGGGCTGCTCGTGAGCCCTAAAAGCTCCGTTGCTGCTTTGATAAAACACAAAAACTGAGCAGCTGTTGCTTAAAAGAAAAGGATTGGACCGTTCAAATGAAGGTGGACCACATCCTAGTTGATGCCCGACTGGTAAATACCTATCGGTATAGACCAGGTTAGGTGAAATTGAAGTCCTTGCTAAAAATGTCCTAGTTAAAGTTTGCTTATTGATTAGTAATTCTAGGGGTATGGTCCCACAAAATAGTCAAGTGGGTGTATAAACAACAGCGATTTAAAAAGCGTTAGGCGCTAAAAGGCGCCATGGTCCAAAAACGCTCGAGGCACTAGGCGCTCGTTCGAGCGAAGTGAGGCGCTAAAATATAAAAATATATAATATAATTAATAAATATAATTATTTAAAATTTTAAATAAAAATATGCTATTAAATTAAGAAAATCTAAGATACAAAATCATAATGTACACTTGCTATACTGTATACAGTTAACAATAATTTCAAATAAATAAAAATCAATAGTATTAAAATCAAAATAATAGTGTTATACTGTATACAGTTAACAGTATACTGTATACTATTAACAGTATATAATATAATAGTATATTGTATACTACAGTATACAGTATATTGTTAATAGTATATAGTATACTGTTAATAGTATACTTTCGATTTCAAAAAAGGAGAAGCGAAAGAGAGAAGAAGAGTGTAAGGGAAGACCGAGGGTGCTGAAAAAAGCGGGAGCGACAGCGGTAGCGGCAACAACAAGTGACGACAGTGGCAGTGGCAACGGTAGCAACGAGCAGCGGGAGCGGGAGCGGCGACAGAGGCAGCGACAGCAGCGAGCAGCGGCTGCGGGAGCGGGAGCGGGAGCGACGAGCGGCAGTGGCAGCGAGAGTGGCGAGCGGCAACAGTGGCAGCGGCAGAAGCGAGCAGCGGGAGCAGCGAGCGGCGACAGTGATAGCGAGCAGCGTGAACGGCGAGTAGGGTTATGGTTGGGAAAGTCGCGCTGATATCGGTGCTTTAGTTTGTTCGATTGAACCAACTAAAGCACTGAAGACCGAACCAGACCTAAACCGCTGGTTCGGTCGCCTGGTTTAACCCAGGCGCTCGCCCGAAGCGCTCGGTGCCTGGGCTCGGGCGAGCGCCTAGGCGATGCCTCTTTGAAGCGCGTCGCCTGGAAATGAAGCGAGGCGCTTGGGCCTCGCCTCGCCTCGCCTCGCCCGAGCGCCTTTTTAAATCACTGATAAACAAAGAGTAAGTTTACTAGCCATATGCTTCTTAAAGACAACTTTGTATCAATATATGTGCAAGGAACCTTGGAAGAACATATATAACAAAATAACTGCCTTTGGTACACATGAACTCAATGAACATAAAGAATAAGATCAATGATGTGTATAATATTTGTTTGATAAAGTCAATTTGTTTTCCATTGGCTGTAGCAATCATAAGGACACCATAAGTTGATAAATTATCTTCACTAGAAAGCAAAGTGCTCTGATTTTTGTTGTTTTTGAAGTTGTTCAAGAATACACAATATGAAGTTTTGTATCTTTCAAAAAGAGACTCTTAAAATGATAATAATTTGTGTAATTGTTTGCTCAATTTTGTAATTGTATTAAAGTATTTTTCCTCACAAATGTGCTTTTGCACTGTCAATTCTGACACATTAAAAAAGATGCTGAAATGCGTACAGATGTCATGCCTGATATCTGTTTGTTCCTAATCAAAGCTGTCAACATGTTGATCTTGAGTTGAATTCAAATTACCTTTGTCAGGTTCCACCATTCCCAAAATATACATCTTCAACTGCTCAAAGGAATTTGAAGAGACATACTCAGGTATTTATAAATTATGGTACCTAGAAAATTAAACCTTTTGTTTCACTATACTCCGACAGTTTTTTTTTTGCTTGCTTACAACTTCAATTTCTTGGATTTCATTGTCTTACATCTTTAATGTGTAAACAAATTTGGATTCTTAAAGTTACCTAGTAAGTTTCTATTGGAACCTATAACTTTCTGAGCTTGCTGATCAAGTAGGGTACTGAAAAAACAGATTATTGAGTTTGGAAAGTATGAATAAAGGTTCTAAGTGGTAGAAACTCAGAAGCTTTTTTACACAGAATATAAGTGTTTGAATGATCAGATATCATTATGTTAACTAGTAAAAGGAAAAAAGCCTTACAATTATGTCTACTTATATAGTAAAATTCTCATCTCTTATCTTGAACCAAGTAAACAAACATATGATCATAAGATGGAAACATATGAAAACATATCTCCAACTTTGTTCTTTTCCTAGTAATCATTACCCCATGCACTGTTTTATCGTTCATATCTTTTTCTGTATGTGCCATTTATATTGCCTGTAATGAAAAGTTTTACATTCATTGATATTCTTTGAATAGTTCCATCTAATCTTTTTCAGATTTCATTTTGATTAAATCATCTAATCCTATTTGTGGAGCATAAGAATTTATGACAGTCAACATTTCTTCTCCTTGCACAAATTTTAATAATAAAATTCTATCGTTCATGTATTTACCTGTACCTATTTTTAAAAATCATTACTACAATAATAGTATAATACTTAATGCTTGCCAAGCTTCATCTTTGCTTATAGTATCAACTCCCTAGATTTTTCACTCACCCACTCAGTTTCCTCTAAGCAAACTATATTAGTTCTCCTTATCCATAACTTAAACCTCTTTCTTTTAAGTCTTCCTTATTCTGTATAGTTTATCTAATCCGATGGTTCTGAACTAATTACTTCTTTTGTAGTAGCCCAAAATAGTTTGAGAACCCTTATTTCACACCAAATCTAGTTGCTGATGTAATGAGTCATTTTTAGATGGTTTTTAGTCCACACTTTGTTCTTTTGGGTGATACCAGAAATGCATTTAGCCCCATACTGAAATCAGTTTAGATCTATGTTTATTAGATCTGATAACAATTATCGCTCACAGACAGTTCAAATCTATTCAAAAATAGATATGTGGACTTAGAATTCAATTAACTGCTGCTTTCCTTTTCATCTTTGAATGTTATGTGGTAATATATGTGCATATTTGCATCGGTTGTTATAGTAGCTGATTCGCATTTGTGAAATAGTGTTGTTTAGGTACATTCCTATAGAACATGTTAGCCAACTCTTATTCAGCATTTTGTTTCGGGTGTTTTGCTGTTAGTGTAGCTGGTTATATCTCGATGGAATTGCTTGGTTGCTGCTGTTTTTGCAGCTTCACGAGGACCTTCTTGGCTGATCATCTTTATTAAGTTACGGATGTCTCCAGTTTCCATTTGTTTTGTTTCCAATTGACTACTTTCTAGCACAAAGATCATTTTCAAACTGGAATTTAGTGGTGAAATATGAAGCATAACTGCTGTTACAATCCTGTCAAGCTCTTTGGCAAAACCTGAAGTTGCTTGATTGTGATTTCCTTTTTGCAGATAATATTTATGATTATGTTCTTGCCTACTTGGATACTAGTTTCTCCATACCTTCTGCAGACCCATTAGTTACATTATATGCATCTTGGCTGTGAAGAATACTTGAAATGTTGCATGGTCAATGAACGCCACTTTAGTTTTCTTCAGAGTTGAGTACTTCACACTTCATGCTCTAAAGGGATCTTTCATTCTTGAGTCTGATTTTATTGGTTCCAATATGTTTTACTTTAAAGCAAGGATTTTAATTTCGAATGATACCACCCATATCGGGCGGTACATACCAGTCCACCAGCAGATCGCGCCTCGTTATCGTCCGAAATCGATCGATAACGGTCGATTTTGACTGTCACCACCCGCTACTAGGCGGTATTAATTGTGGGAGAATGAAGAAGAGGACGAAGAAAAGGGAGAACCTGGAGATCCGGCGTCGCTCTCCCTCGACAATCCCAATCCATCGCCGCCCTCCCTCGCGGCAGATGAGATGTCACCTCCTCCTTGTTTGAGGCGATGAGGCCTCGGTGTTGTCGGCGACTTCTCATCCGTGTAGGGATAAGAAGCCTCGATGGGGAGAAGAAACGAGATGACTCGACAACGCTGCCTCTCTTTTATATATATATATATATATATATATATATATATATATATATATATATATATATATATATATATATATATATATATATATATATATATATATATCGAGCAGTATGCTAAAGCGTACTATTTGGTATACCCGTATCGTACCGTATTGAGCTGAGATCGAATCTTTGGTATGGTACAAAATTACAATCCTTGCTTTAAAATACATGTTTGATTATTATGTCCATATGCATGCACTAATATTCTGATATTGTCTATAATTATGTTCGGCGATGCTCGTGGATGATGCTGAAATGCATTTTGTGAGCTCGTTGCTATGGCTATAGTGCATCTAAGTTCAGCAACATTTTGTAAATCCTAAGTACTTGTGGATTTTCTTTTGGCAGCCATATATTGATCTGGCTGATTGCTATGCTACTGGGACATTTTCTGAATTAGAGGCTTGCATCCAGACAAACCTAGAAAAATTTCAATCTGTAAGTATCTTATTTATTTCTATGTTGTCTACCATTAGCTAATAGAGTTAGACAATCCTTCTACCTTGACCATCTCAAGTCTCAGTATATAATTTAGTAATCTAGTTATACACTATGCTGATCATGAAGCTTTCTTGTTATAATTCAGTTTTTCTTTTGCTGTGTTTTACATATGTGATTTAAGATTTATTGGTTTTTTTTATTTTGTTACCAGCATCAACATGCACTGTTATGGGCCACTTACACTGGCAATGCTTTCATAATAAGATGAATTCTCCCATTGTGATCTCTGCTGCAATTTGACGTATATATCTTATTTTGCAGGACAGCAATGTTGGATTAGTGAAACAAGTTCTATCTTCTCTTTACAAGCACAATATTCAAAGACTGACACAGACCTACTTGACTTTGTCACTGCAAGACATAGCAAATGCTTCCCAACTGAAGACCCCAAATGATGCTGAGATGCATGTACTTCAGATGGTATGTTTGGGCATTAATTGATTCTGTAACAAATAATAAGCATATTGGTGACTGCTCAGCAATGTTGTGTTTTTTTTCAGATTCAGGATGCAGAGATATCTGCTTCAATAAACCAAAAGGATGGAATGGTCAGTTTCCATGAGGATCCTGAGCAATATAAAATTTGTGGTATGATAGAGCCTATCGATTCTTTAATCCAAAGGTATTTGATGAACTCTTGACTTTTTTGTTTGAACTCTTTCCGTTGCCATGTTTACGATCATTACTTATTTGTTCATGGCCTTCGTACGTAGCAAACATGTTCCAAGACCTTAAACTGTGATGATTATAAATCTTTGATCTGAGATACAGATGATGGTTTTCAATATGTACCTTAATTCCTCTTTTGCTCCTTTTTTACTTTGGGTCCAAATACTCTGATGCTCATCATTCCCTCTACTCTTCTCTCTATTATTTTGATTTCAATTTTGGTCTTACTTCAAGCTTACTTTTGCCATGAGAAACCAAAGAGAAATCTTTTTAGTTTCCAAGATCTACATGAACAGGGCAAAATGCCTGCATGGATTGCATATGCAAATGAATCAACTTACAGGCTCATTGTAATATAACTCACCACTTTATTGTACCTCAAGTTTTGATTGTTCCAAATAGTGTGATGCTCATCAGTCCCTCTACTCTTCTCTCTGTTATTTTGATCACAGGTTTGGTCTTACTTCAAGCTTACTTTTTCCATGAGAAACCATATTCCTAAGACCTACATGAATAGGTTAAATCATCTTAGCTCACCAGTTGGTGCCTGCATGGATTGGATATGCGGGTGAAACAACTCTGTTGACAGGCTCATTATCCATTATTACACCTCAAGTTTAAAATTTTTGGAGTTGGCTGCATCATTACTTTTGTCAGTTCTGGTTAGCCTTTGATATTCATGACATCATTTGAGAGGATTAAGCACTCACTCATCAGTGAGATTGTTGATCTATCTGGAATGCAACATGTTGGTAGCTGTTATTAGTTTCCAGTGTCTGCTTAGGACTTCAGTTCATGTTCATAGCATTTGAACTATAGCACACATCTCGCAATCAACAATTTGGTGGGAGTTTGGGTAAAATAAGCTACATTTTTCCTGCTAATGGAAAACATATTAGGAGAAATTATTATGGTATTTCTCTCATCTGCCTATGAGAAGTCAACAAATGACACATTTATCTGTTTAATCTGTAAATTGCTTTTGGTAATCCTGAAGCTTATAATATATATTGTAAGAAAATAAAATATTCTTTTATATGATGACCACTTTATGTGGTTGATATTGACACTATCAGAATGTATTTGAGTTGACATGCAGTATCTCACTGTTAAACCTAATGTAGCTATATTTGGGTAAGGTTAGGTCAAATCATTTGAAGGCTTAGGATTAAGCCATTAGCATCAGCTTGCTTGTACTTTCGTAGCTTTTCTTGTGATTTTCTTCAATTTCAGTTGAAATTGGTCTTTGGAAAAGAAATGTCCTACAAATTAATGATCACCTGACATTAGAATACGGGAGAAGAAACCACTCATCAAGTATTTAAATAAGAGTCTGACACTTGTTTCAGTAATCTGAGTGATTTTCAGACCTATATCGTTTAGTATCATTGAGTAAAATAATGGAAAAGATAAAAAATGAATGGTATTTGTACCGATACTAAGCCATATGTTGGTATTGGTGGACTTGGTCGGACTGGTTAGTACCACTCGTATTCCATGCCACTGATTACAACTATTTTGCAGCATGCAGTGGATACATCTTCCATAGCCAAAAGTGTAAATAAACATGGTCTCACAGTAATTTTTGTGCTTCCTCTGTTCCACATTCCATATATAACTGATCTGGTCTTCTGATTTTTAGTTGCCTGTATGTGTTAGAAATTCTCTCATGTGTGATTTTGTGGTAGTTCAGTATCTCATATGCTGTGAATGGAACATATGCAGAAGAATACTGTGATGACTTGATTTTATCAAACCAAATTTTTTCTTGTGACAACGGTAAGTGCTTGCTTGACCTAGCCCGTGTCTCAACTAAATTTGTAAACTCTAGCAAGTGGAGTGCTTGGCTAATGAACCAGTTTTTCTATAGTCAGTAGGAAGAAAAGGTGAAAATCCATAGCTATCCTTGTTAGGCATCAACCCTTGTGCATCTTTCTATTGAATACGACATGTAGCAGTGCTTCACAGGTTGACAATGTAAGTGAGATTTAACATGGTTGCCATGTTTTATAGTTATATATGCCTTTAACACCTTGCACAGAGCTATTTAGGAGATAGAGAGGGTCCATGATGGTATCGATTCCCTTCGGTGCTTCATAATCTGTGGTGTTGATATTTCACGAGCTGAAACTAAAACAGATTATGTTGCTGTGTTACACAATCAGCACCAACTTTTTATACCTGAAGCACACAAGTTAAATCTAGTGTTTCATTGCTCACCTTTTCCTGGATGCAGGTTGATGGAGTTGTCAAAGAAGCTGAGTTCATTAGATGAGCAAATTTCATGTGATCTTGCACATTTGACAAGGGTGAGTTTTATAATTCGATTCCCTTTTTAACTCTCTGGTTGCTGATCGGATTTTTAATGATATACAGATTGGAAAAGAACGACCAAGATTAGACTGATGAGTTTTATTCAGTTCCTCATAAATTCCTGTGAAAGGGGATTGCAGCACATCATTCTCGGGAAAACATAGTTAGCCTAGCTAACTAGCGAGCTCTCCACTGGAACAGGAAGGTCTCCTTTGCTGTATTAGCGAGTAAATCATTCTAGCTACAGGGGAAAAGAATGCTTTGAGATTGCCATCTCATCAGTCTAACCTGCATCAAATATGGGCCATTTTTTGTGTTTCTTCTCAGTCCACAAAAATCTCCTTTTTTTTTCCCACAAGTTGGAAGAACCTGCGTTACTTTGTCATGCATTTTTCTGAAAAAGAGAAAAAAATATATGTTCATTTCATACATCACCAAACAGATGCTGCTTGTTGATTCTTAATGCCCACAGGCTTTTGTATGTTAATATTTATCGTTCCAATTTTATAGGACGTCTCCCAAGAGATTGGTTTACAAATGATTAACAGAAGTACGATCTGATGCAAAGAGCTTCAAGATTTGAAAAAGGGTCAACAGAAGCTTAGCTTATGTCCTAAATAAGATATGGGCGAATTTCTGAAAGAAAAAACTTATTTTTGAAAAAAGTTTCAATTAGCATCTCAATTTTTAAAAAAATTTATAGTGTTTTTTTAAATAATAATATATTCTTTGTCGGTTATTATCTTTGCTAAGTATTGTCACCCTTGTTAGATCTCATTGGATCTATACATTTTGTCTTCACAATTCTCACTCATGGCATAGATGATCATTGGTTCTTGTTATCCTAATTCTTCTCTCCTTTACTCGTCATACTTGTCTTTTATCTTTCTGATTGTAACCTCCTCTACTTATGTTTTTATCTTTGGTCGCTTGTGTTGTAAGTAAAGATGACAAAGGTAAAACATGCAAAGATAAGTCTAATGGGATAAAGGGGAGGGGAGTTAGGGTAGCGGAGGCTAATGATCACCTGTGCCATAGGTGAGAGAAAGGTGGGTGAGATGCACAAGGGAGTGATTGCAATGACAAGATGGTGCAAGAAGGCAAGGGTGATGATGTAGGATAGAGACAAACTATGACGAGTTTGATGGAAACAAAAGTGAAATGATCTTTTCCACGCAAGAAGAGGAGTTCCGTGAGAATTTTTTTTAATTAAAAGTTTTATTTGGGGAGTTTGCCAATAAGATATCATAGTTTTATATTTTATTTGAGAAAGTTAAACTTCCTACATATCCACATTAATAAAAAAAATAGAAATAATTGATTTTTACGTCTTGCTAAGATGTCAAGGCGTCCAACTATTTCGTTACGTCAATAAGTGGATAATTTTTGCTGCTAATGTTATATATATATATATATATATATATATATATGTTATTTATTTTTATTATATAAAAATATATTCTCTATAACGACCTTTGTCTGATCACGGACAACTGTGTGCGACACCTCATCACGTTTGCCCCAGCTAGCTGTCCAATCTGGCCGGTGGCCCCGCACCGGGCCCACAGGAGGACCCACCAATTGGGTCGACACGGCGACCTCGAAACAATGGCCATAGAAGGCCACAATCCCCGCACCTCCGTTGGCGGTTTTCGCTGTTGATTAGCTTCTCCCTCACTCGCGATCCCGCCATCCATGGAGGCCGAGACCAAGGCGCCGCTGGTGGCGAACGATGAGGGCGATTCTGGCGGCGAGAAGAACCTGGACGTCGCCCTCAACCGCCTCGAGCGCTTCCTCGCCCTGCTCGGCTTCCCCGACTCCCCCTCCCTAGCCCGCCTCGCCGCCTCCTGCGCCGCCTTCCTTCTCCTCGGGGTCGCTGTCCCCTCCGCCGCCATCTGCCTCTCCCGGTGTTCTCAGTCCCGCGGCGACGAGTACGAGGTACAGCAGTTCGAGCTCTGCGTGCTCGTGTCCGAGGCGTCGCTGGCGGCCGTGTCGCTCGCTGCCGTGTCGCGGAACCTCCTCAAGTACGGGGTCCGGAGGTTCCTGTTCGTGGATCAGCACCATGGCCAAGTCGACAGGCTGCAGCAAGAGTATGTCTGCAAGATCCAGGTCTGTTGGGAGTACAAAAATATCCCGTTTGCTCTTGAATTAGTCATCTCGTCTCTTCTTTCTATTTTGGCTATGACATTTATCGATTGTGCAATGCTCATGGTCCTATATGGCTATATTTATCATCGATTGGACGGAATCTGTCACTAAATCATGCGGTTATAATTTTCTATTTGAAGGCATTAGCAGGAGTTACTCCCTTCATAATAAGTTTTATAACGTATATTAGGTTGAGAAATAAAGATCCATTAATTCTCCAGATAAAGCCAACTTCATGTGCCTGATATATCATAAAAGCTTCTATAATTTATGGAAAAGCATTCTGATGCTTCTTTCTGCATATTTCTACCGGCTTAGAAGTTTTTCTATGTACAACAAAATATTTTTACTTCAACAGATAGGATATATGTTTATTTTAACCTCCAAATAAATAACAACCTTGGAAAGACGTAATTCGAGAAGTTGTGGGCTGTACACGTATCTCTTCCTTTTGTGCTTATAAAGATGGAGTGATTTCTAAATTAGATAATCATTTGTGAGATAATGTATGTCTTCTGGAACAGAGCTCTTTCCTATTACTTGTACTCAGTGTCACGGACTTAGCTGGAATTACCTAAGTCGTGAGGCACCCTTGCGGCAAAGACGCGAACTTAGCTTGTATTGCCTAAGTCGTGAGGCACCCTTGCGGCAAAGGCGCGAACTTAGCTTGCGTTGCCTAAGTCGTGCTTCGCCCTTGTGATATGTGTTCGCAAAGATCAACCCACTTGCAACCTCTCGCAGGTCCCGAAGGACTTGTAAAAGAGAAAGTTGATTAGTTCGAAGAACGAGCGACGGACAAGTCCCGACGTCTCGCGAAAAGGGGATGCTTTACAAGAAATTTAGTGAGCACCTTGCGTGCACAAGATAAAAGAGGGAGAGGAGGAAAACAAGGACTTTAGAAGGTTGAACGAACAGCTGCAAGTCCACAAACAACTGCTCACCAGGTGTCGGGTGCGACAACAAGTTCCCATCAAGGTAACGTGCGAACTTGCGAAAGATTGTTCAACACCTGACACTATACCGAAGCCCCATCCCCCATGGTGCCACCCGGGTGGTTCCAAGGGGCTGAGATGGCTGACGTTTTGGCTGCAGCAGCGAGCTATAGAAAACAGCCTATGGCACGCGAAAACGGAGCCATTTTGCGTTGTTTTGCTCGGTTCGGTGAGTGGTCGCACTGTAGCGCTGTAACTTGTTCGAACTTACATTTTTACAAGCAAAAGAATATAAAACCAAGCCAAAACATGCTGCCAAGCAGCTATACATGTAGACGAGAGCGATGAACGGTTCGTTGAACGGAGTTGTTGTGGGTGCGCGACGACCGTTCGTGACATTCTCCCCCACTTAAATTGTCGACGTCCTCGTCGACGCTTGTTGATAGTTGTTGATAATTGTTTCTTTATGTCGTAGGGCGTCTTCGGGCTCTCAACTAGCTTCGGTTCGGGGAAGCTTTCGTCACTTCACCAAGTGCTCGGTTTGATCGACTCTAGTGGGTAGCTTTATCTTGCGATCCACTAAAATAGTTTTAACTCGCTTCTCGTAGGAGACTCTAGTGGGTGATAACCGAGTTGGAACACTTCGGGAAGCATATTGCGGATCCAAGTGGTAGGCTTTTAGGTTGCTGGCGTGAAGAACATTGTGAATTTTGAACCACGCTAGTAGTTGCAACTTGTAGGAGACGTTGCGCACCAATCCTTTGTGTACTTTGTTTATAAAGAATTGAAGTGATGTTGATTGGAGCTTTACCAACACCAAATCGCCGACCTTGAACTCTTGCGGTCGCCTTCCCAAGTCTGCCCACTTCTTCATCCTTTTTGCCGCCTTCTCCAAGTAAGCCCGCCCAATATTTGTATTTCGGTGCCACTCCTTTGTGAAGTGGTAGGCTGATGGACTACTCCCAGTATACCCGATTGCCATGGTGTGAGGAGTTGATAGTTGTTGTCCTGTAATGATCTCAAAGGGGCTCTTGTTGGACATAGAGCTCCACTGCAAGTTGTAGGAGAATTGGGTAATGTCCAACAACTTCACCTAATCTCGTTGGTTGGCACTTATGTAGTGTCGAAGATATTGCTCTAGGAGTGAGTTTATCCTTTCGGTTTGGCCATCCGTCTGGGGGTGGATGCTTGTGGAGAAGTATAACTTGGACCCCAACAATTTGAATAGCTCGGTCCAGAATCGTCTCAGGAACCGAGCGTCTCGATCATTGATGATATTGTGCGTTACTCCCCAATACTTCACCACATCATTCATCATCAGCTTGGCCGCCTCCTCTGCTGAACAGTGTAGGGGAGCAGCAATAAAAGTTGCATACTTTGAAAATCGATCAACCACCACGAGTATCGATCCGAGTCTCCCTACTGCGGGCAAGCTTGATATGAAGTCCAAGGAAATGCTCTCCCACGACCTTTCTGGTACGGGCAATGGCTCCAAAAGTCCTACAAGCTTCCGTTGCTCCACCTTGTCTTGCTGGCAAGTGATGCACGTTCGAACATATTCCTCAATATTAGTCCCCATCTTCGGCCAATAGAAGGCCCCCTCCACGAGAGCCAAGGTTTTGTGAATGCCTAGGTGTCCAGCCCAAAGGGAATCGTGACACTCTCTTAAGAGTTCACGCCTCAGATTGTCCACTCGAGAAACATAAACCCTATTCCCTTTTGTCTCGGACTTAGCTGGAATTGCCTAAGTCATGAGGCACCCTTGCGGCAAAGACGCGAACTTAGCTTGCGTTGCCTAAGTCGCGCTTCACCCTTACGATTTGCATCCGCAAAGATCAGCCCACTTGCAACCTTGCGCAAATCGTAAGGGCGAAGCGCGACTTAGGCAATGCAAGCTAAGTTCGCGTCTTTGCCGCAATGGTGCCTCGCGACTTAGGCAACACAAGCTAAGTTCGCGTCTTTGCCGCAAGGGTGCTTCACGACTTAGGCAATTCCAGCTAAGTCCGTGACACTTTGGTGTAAACGAGTCCCTCCTGAACCCAAAACCGTCGTGCCTTGCCTTCTTTAAGGAGCTGCATCAGGGTTACTGCTTGGGGATCACTGTACAGACCATCCTTGATCCTGGAAAGGAAGTTGGAGTGCAACTGACTTGCTTGGCCTCTGCCCTCCAATTGTACGACATTCACCCGCTCCACTTTCCGACTCAATACATCGGCCACGACATTTGCCTTTCCGGGCTTATACTCCACTGTCATATCAAACTCGGCCAGGAAGTCCTGCCATCGTGCTTGCTTTGGGGAGAGTTTCTTCTGAGTTTGGAAATAGCTCAAAGCGATGTTGTATGTCACTAAAACAAATCGCAATCCAAGAAAGTAGTGTCGCCAAACTCGTAGATAGTGGATCACCGCTGTCATCTCTTTCTCGTGCATCGGATACTGCCACTCGGTCTCGTTGAATTTGCGGCTCTCGTAGGCCACCGGATGACCCTCCTACACGAGCACTCCCCCAATAACGAAGTCTGAAGCATCTATATAGACTTCGAAGGGCTCCCCATAGTTCGGCAATTTGAGCACTGGTTCTTCCAACATAGTAGCCTTTAGATCTTGAAATGCAATTTACTTTATCAGACCACCTCCAAGGCTGCTCCTTCTTCAGCAACTCCGTCAATGGAGTTGCACGCTTTGAATACCCCGTTATGAAGCGTCGATAGTAGTTAATGAAGCCAAGGAAGGATCTCAACTCTAGCACCTTCTTTGGAGTTCGCCATTCCGCAACCGCTTGCACCTTCGATTTGTCCATCCGAATGGAGTCATCATCGATTCAATGCCCCAAGAATAAGATCTCCGTTTGGGCAAAGTAGCATTTCTCCCTTTTCACGAACAAAGTGTTCTCCCTAAGAACCTTGAAAATTGTCCGAAGGTGCTTGACATGCTCCTCAAGCATTTGACTATAGATGACGATATTTTTCAAGTAGACGATCACGGACTTATCCAAATACTCCTTGAATAGTTGGTTCATGAGGGTGTAGAACGTGGCCGGAGCGTTAGTTAAGCCGAAAGGCATCACCAAGAACTCAAACGTTCCATACTTGGTCACACAGGTCGTCTTCGCTTCATCGCCTTCAGTAATGCACACCTGCCAATACCTTGACCGAAGGTCGAGTTTTGAGAAAGACTTGGCTTTGCCCAACTGGTTGAATAAGTCCGCGATGAGCGGGATGGGATACTTGTTCTTCACCGTCACTTTATTGAGGGCTCGGTAATCGACACATAGTCGGAGGCCCCCATCTTGTTTCTTCTGGAAGAGAACGGGAGCTCCGAATGGTGCTTTAGAGCTACGGATGAGACCACGCTTAGCAGTTCGCCTAACTGCTTTCTGAGCTCAGGCAACTCGGGAGAGGGCATGCGGTAGGGTGGTCTCACTAGAGGCTTCACTCCTGGCTCCAGCTCGATGTGATGATCCACGCCTCTGCATGGCGGCAGAGTCTTCGGCAACTCGGGTGGCATAACATCCGTGAACTCCTTTAGGATGTTCGCCACCACAGTAGGTTCATAAGTGGCCTTCTCGTCGAGTGGCTCTAGCTTCATAGCAGCCACGAATGTTAGTTTGCCTTTTCGTACCTCTTTCTTTAGTTGTAATGTCGATATATGTTGGGGTTCCCTGGTTCCTCTTTGAGAGACGGGAACCACACAGGGGTCGTCACCTCCCATCACACATAGGGAGTTAAGGAACGACATTGGCACCAACTTCGCCGCGTGCATAAATTCCATTCTAAGAACATAAAACCAAGCCAAAACATGCTGCCAAGCAGCTATACATGTAGACGAGAGCGACGAATGGTTCGTTGAACGGAGTTATTGCGGGTGCGCGACGACCGTTTGTAACATAAGTGCCAACATTCCATTCATCTATCTGGAGACAGTGTTGATCTAATTGATATTTTAATGTTGCTTTTTGTACCTGTTTTTATTGACACAATAATTTACTTATTATAATTTTTTAAACTAAAAATAATTTAGAAGCCATTAGTAGGGAAAGTTGAAGTAAATGTTAAAAGTACATTCACCGTTTTGGATGTTACCAACAGATTCTAGTTAATTGTTTTATTTTGAGATCATTAATTATCAGATGTATCTAATATCTTTATGGCACATTGTCTCTCATGTTTCTTTGATTAGAATAAGCATTTAACTGATCGTGTTACAACTCAGGCTCGATCTTATGTTCAAGCTGTGCAGTAATACTTTATTAGGCTTACACCAGTACAGAATTTATGACCTCCCCGATGATGTACACTGAGAATTTATTGCGCATCAAATGACAGGAGTTCTTCCGTTTGCTTCTTTGGTGGATATTGCCTTGCTTTATTGTGAAGACTGCTCGTGAAATTGTTCGCTTTATATACATCTTCCATGAGTCAAGATGGAGATCCATAGTGGTTTTCTTAGCTTCAACCATGTCATGGGTTTACTTGACAATAATTCTTTTATCAGCTTGTATGTTGTTCAATCTAGTGTGTAATTTGCAAGTTATTCACTTTGAAGACTATGGTAAACTTTTGGAAAGGGATGTGGATGCTTTGATATGTTTGGAGGAACATGTACGCTTGCGTTATTATCTTTCCAAAATCAGCCATAGGTTTCGCATATTTCTCCTTTTGCTTTTCTTGTTTGTCACAGCGAGTCAGTTTGTCACCCTTTTTCAGACCACTGGATACAATGGAAAGATCAATTTCGCTAATGCTGGTGATATAGCTGTAAGTGTTGATGTGATCTCTGTCCCTTCTGTTAAATATACGAGTTCTAGATGTTTTCTGTAAAATATCTGTAGGATACAAAATTTCATTCTCATATGTCATGCATGCAGGTGTCATCGGTTGTCCAAGTTATTGCTGTAGTTCTTTGTTTAAATGCTGCTTCCAAAATTTCTCATAGGGCTCAAGGTGTTGCATCATTAGCCAGTAGACGGCATGCATATGTAGCATGCTGTCCTGCCGACCCTCAAATGCAATCTACAAATAGCTCGTGGAATTTGGAAGCTATTCCAGCAAGTTCATCGTTGATGGATTATTCAGAAAGTGATTCGGAGTCATTGGAGAATATGGCATTGCACAATAATGCTCAGTTATCTTCCTTTGTGTCCTCATATCACAAGCGGCAAGCCCTTGGTGAGTAAAGTTGACCTTTGTCGATCCTGTGCTTTATGAGGTTTCTTCTGGATTAAGTTGGTCTTGTTTCACATGTACTGGTTGGAAGCTCATGTTCTATAACTAACATATAAAGTTTAAGCAGTAATGATCTAACATAATAAGGTTTAGTTAAGAGTATAAGCATGCTTTTAGCCCTCTTTATGTTTGTTGCAGATTATTGTAAACCTTTTAAGTGAAGTAGCCAAACATGAATACGGGAAAACAACTTGGTCCTGGGTACGACATAGCTGTTTCAATGTTCAAATTGTTCATGTCAGTTGCAGATATTTCAATCTTGCAGAGATTATGTAAATGAAAATACATTAAATCATATGTACATCTGGTTTGAATAATAAAGCATTATATCTTCATCCTTTCAGTGATGAAATTGGAAGAACTCAAGTGAACTTGTTGTGTATTTGCATAAGTGTAGCATTCTCAAATAAGATTGCTGTGGATTTTACAGGATATTTTTACCACAATATACAACCTAGTTGATATCTTCCTTTGATACTTATTTAAAGATCTTATAATGCTGGAATAAGCCACCAGAATCAGTGGAAATAATTGTATGGTGCTTGAAAATTAAACCAATTTTAGGTAAGAGGGGATGCATTGCAAGAGGAAGATGCATTAGATGATTAATGCTCAGGGAATGAATTTTTCTCAAAAATGGAATTAGCTTATCTGTCAGTTATAAGAAGTGAGGCATCAAGATTTGGTCTGTGGCTGTTGACATGCATATATTAGAACTTGACAAGTGCTTCATATTCCTCAGTTTTGCTTTAGGAACACCATTGGAATTTTGTTGTACCTGCTCAAATAAGATGTATTCAGATTATGTGCACAATCTCACTGGTTAGAATTTCCAGACATATACCCTGATGTTTCCAAACATAAAAGATTTTCTTTTCTGTCTTCCGTCTCTCTGCAAGTGAGTTTTTCATATACTTCATCAGGTCTTTTGGTTTATCCATTAAGTATTTTATTTGAAAAAAACGATTTACGATCAGGGTCATCTATGGTTGGATGCTGATAAGTATTCACATCAATAATGTCTATCATATTGTTTCAACTAGCTAATGCAATTGAGATTGTTGAATATTCAGCCACAATTCAGTATGGCAAGTGAAGAATATACCAAGGAGCTCTTTTTTTATTTTTTGGCAGAACCATTTTTATCACCTTTGAGATATAATTTGTTTCCGTGTGCGTGTCTCAGCTACCTCAAAGGTCTCCCCCATGCATAGATATTTTTTTTCCCCCATAACATGTCATCATATGCCTGTTGATTATGTCACTTTTACAAATTGAATTTCCCTCTCTCTTTTGTTGCATCCTTATGTTCTTTGTTACTGTTTGTGCAGTCATGTATCTACAATCAAACCCCGGAGGCATTACAATTTTTGGATGGACAGTTGATCGAGCATTGCTCAATACACTCTTCTCCTTTGAGCTGACTCTTGTGCTTTTTGTGCTTGGTGAAACTATAGTCTTTCCTTCCGGTTGACCTTTCGTCGACAGCTTCTCCAGATTTTCCCCCTATTTATGGATACCCTGAATTAGTGCTTGAGTCATGATCTTGCATGAATAAACCTTGTGATTCATGTTAATTCATATAAACTTCCTAGATTTTGTGAGCCTACATTTCAAGGAAGTACATGCCATACCGTCGATACAAAACATCTGGAACCGTGTATTGATCCAGAGTGCATTAATTCTGCATATCGATATCTTCTTTTGGAGAGCTAAGCCCTTTGTAAGATTTCCTGCCCTTGTGTACATGCACACTGAAGTGCTCATAATACTTCTGCTACCATGTAACAAACACTTTGGTTTTGGCCTATATTTCTTTTCCATTGTATTTATTTACTTTCCCCATGTAATAACTTTACATTCTGTGCAAACTTCCTCAATAAATAACATGTTGGATTGGTTTTCTGTTCATCTATTGTTGGTGCTTGCCATTTGATGTCAGAACAGTATCAAATCCTGGTCTTGCTTGTTCTTGTCAATGCCTCGTATCTACTCTCAACCTATGGATTATATCTGTGCTGTGATGCATTTTGGTAACATCTTGGGGCCTTGATTTGCATGAGTCATGGAAACAAAACACACCACATATGCATAAACAATAATAAAAATAAATTTTATAATATAGAGAATAAGAGAAAGATAGGGAGAGAGCATGATAGATTTCCTTTCTCTTCCATATTTATAATAAGAAATACTTGAATAATTTTAGAAAAACCCAAATGTTTTGATAATAAATAAAATTTCAAGGTTATTTTAAGATTCAAATAGTCCATAATTGATTGGGTTTTCTACTCTGATCGACCGATTAATCTTAATTTAGGTGTTGAATTGGATTTGATGACCAACTAGCTTAGTTATAGTACCAAACATGATGAGTTTTCTTCTCTTATATCCTTATAAAAGAAACATGAAAAATCTGAACATCTTTGTTAATAAAGAAAAGCTTGATATTATTTCCATATTTTTAAGACTCAAACCTCTATGCATATATCGAAATGAATGATAATAGAAGGTAGCTAGCTTGAATCGCAAGCATCATGTGTTGTTGAAGCTTTTAGCTTTTTGGAAGCCAAGCCTATGAGCGAGCATGGTGGCATGGTCAACCCAAAAGGACCTTTCCGAGGGGTGGGGGTGTCATATCTTTTCTTTGATCCCATTCACCTCCTCTTCTTCTTCTTCTTCTTCCTCTTCTTTTATCTTTTCAGCACACATGACTGTGTTGTACCGCAAAGCCACGACTCTGCATGCCATGCGGAGTTAGAGAAGAGCGGAATCTCCATCGCCCACTGTGCATGCGAGTGCTTCCGACACACCCTATCAAAAAACCACACAGCAACATCGCCTGCTGCTATAAAGAGAGCTTCCGATATCTCCTATCCTCCCTAACTGGCCGCCATGGGTCCCTCTCTCTTCGCTCGAGCAGCATGTCGAGGAGGCTACTACATGGAGCTGCTGCAGCATTTCCCGGGCGCCATGGAGCCTTAGGAATCGCCTCAGCACTGAGGTGCTCTTGTGGGGAATCAAGCATCGCGGTCCGAGAGAGTCCATATGTTTTGTAGCTGTCGTCGTCTTCTTATTCGCTCTTCACTCTGTATGTCGGTGTGTGTCATGTCATGTTGGCGCAGCGTGTCATCGTGACTGCTGCTGTTTGTGAAACTGAAGCTAAAGTGTTCGCTCAAGATTCACGGAAGGAGATGCAGGAAACGGAGGGCTTTTAACTCCGCCATGAATGTGTTGCATCAACCGAATGAATCCCTCCTGTTAGAGGCCATGGAAACTAGCAAGGATGGGTGCAATCTGATGGATTCCAATTACGTGTAGATATCGGTAGGTGGATCGCGTTCCATGGGAACACGGAGTTCTTCCATTAAAACATCTGATTCCTGCAACACACGCCTTTCGGATCCATCTCCACTAACAATAACACAACCAAAAGAAGGTGAGTTTGATCCCGCTGACCACAGTGGTTTTCCACACAGAATTGTCTCCTCTCCCCTCACAATCTTCGAACCATAATTACCCTCAAAAGTCTGAGAATCTTTTTGGGTTTTGGGATTCACAGGTATTTTTATATTCATACCTGAAAAATTAGTTGGAGAATTATGAATTCAAGAGATCTATATGTATGCTCGAAGAAGAAGAAAATAAATTTGATTATAAATAATTTATATATCTCGAGACTTTTGAATATAGACAAATGGTTAACTAAATATTTTTAGATTTTGTTCTTAATACAAAGGTCCTCTTCCCCCCCTCCGCCCCACAAACACAATCCTGCATCCCCATATCTACGAATATTCCAAGCTTCGCATAGTAATAACGTTCACAGATGGAAGCATGGTGATCGGGGTAGGATTAAGCTTCTTCCACGAACACATGAATAAGAATGATAGAGATGAGTTGTGGAATGACCAACGAGAGCGGAGTCGTCATTTCAGCGACGCCCAACGCATAGGCAACTGCGATGTTTGCCGAGAAGATGGCAGGCATCGGTTGGAAAGCAAAAAAGGGCCGACCACCTGTCGACGCTGCTGCAGCGTAGTAAGTCCAGCCACTGTGAAAAGGAGCCGAAGACGAAGAAGCTACTTTTGACATGTGCAGTGGGCTCGCGTGAGCTCCTCCCCCTTTTTGCGAGTGTTGGTAGGTGGGGGACTGCATCGCTCTCTCTCTCTTTCTCTCTCTCTGTGCTTGGATCACTTTTCCTCGGTGCAATCCCACAGACTGGCGAGAGGAACAGCCATTTTCATTTGTTTGAATCTGCACGTAAAAGTCCATGATTTTTAGTGCACCACATGATTATGATGTAAGCGCAGGCATATATATATATATATATATATATATATAAAATAAGATGTCCATACCAAAAGAGTAATATAAAGATAAACAATAAGATATAAGCCTGAGAAATCAATAATCATTTCTGGGTGAAAAAAAAACTAAATTCTTAATTATATAAAATAATCAAATAAAAGAAAGATATAAATCAAAACTTTAAGGTATGTAGGATATTTTTCTTTATCTCCATCACCAAAATCTTAATACTAATATTATTTCTTATTTTCATCCAATATATTCTCAAAATATTTTTTCTTATCTCCATCATCAAGATTTTAAAGTAATCTTATCAGTAAACTATTGCTTACTCTCTTAAGGACAATTGTTTTGTAGACAAACCTTCTTGTTATCTTTACACCTCTATTTTCTTTTATCACTAAATGATCATTTAGGGGTCTTAGCCAGTGATCTAGATTATTTTCCTCTCTACGATGAAACTTAACTCCCATCGTCTCACTAACTGACCTGTATATTTATAAAACAAATAAATTCTAATTCATAGATGTCCGATCCTTTATATACTTTGAATTCATAATCATGACACAAAAAACAAAAACTTGCCATCCTAACAAACCTCAAGTTGCAAAGTACTCATAAAACCTTAATCTAATAAGAATAATTAGGATTTAATGAGATAGAAAATTTTAATCAAAGAGATTGATGAAAATATTGTGGTAAAATATGAAGAGGATGGTGTAGTGTTTTGTGTGATTATCAATTAAAATAATATAAAATAATTACTAGATCAATAGAATATATATACAACTCATGCAAGCAAATGAGCACTAACAAACCAATCTAAGATTTGTGCTTGATCGTAAAGTTATAAGATTGCAAAAACTCCACCCAAGCTGTATGCCTCTTATTTAGCTTGTGCTGGTGATTAATGAACTTTAATACCTCATGATCAGAATATAGGACAAATGACTTGACAAGAAGATATTGACTCCAATGAGATAAAGCTCGATAAATGGTATAAAACTCCTTATCATATGTAGAATATTTCTTTCTCGTATCAGTTAGTTTTTCACTAAAAAATGCAATGGGCTTTCCGTCTTGACTCAAAACTGCACAAATTCCCACATTAGAGGTGTCACATTCAACCTTGAACACATTGTCAAAATTTGGTAGAACTAAGATAGGAGCTTCGGTCACCTTTCTTTTTAAAATATCAAAAGCATCATTAGCCTCACTAGTCCATTTGAGTTTATCACATTTCAAGCATTCGGTGATTGGAGTGACAATAGAGCTGAAACCCTTGATGAATCTTCTATAAAAGGAAGTTAAGCTATGGAAACTTCACACATCATGCAATGAAAAGTGTTGGCCAGTTGAGAATAGCTTCTACCTTATTTTGATCCATCATGATTCCATTTTTGAAACAATATATCCCAAAAACATAACACTAGAAGTAAAGAAATCATACTTCTTTAGATTAGCATATAGCTTTTGCTATCTCAAAATAAGAAAGATTTCTTTCAGATGATTCATATACCCCTCTTCGCTCTTGTTGTACACTAATATATCGTCAAAGTAAACTACAATAAATATTCTAATGCATGGCTTAAGTATGTGATTTATAAATCTCGTGAAAGTGCTAGGAGCATTAGATAGCCCAAATGGCATAACCAACCATTCATACAAGTATTCTCTAGTTTTAAATATTATTTTTCACTCATCTCCGGGCATTCTTATTTGGTGAAAGCCACTCCTCAAATTAATTTTAGAGAAAATAGAAGCACCACATAATTGATCAAGTAAATCATCTAACCTTGGAATAAGGAAACGATAGTCTATCCCTTGGAACAGTAAATGATAGTGTACTGTGATTTTGTTGATGGTGCGACTATCCACACATATTTTTCAAGATCTATCCTTCTTAGGCACCAATAAGGCTGGGACTGCATAAGGACTCATACTCTCCCAAATCAATCCCTTTTTCACCAATTCATCAACTTGCCTTTGAAGTTCTTCATGCTCCTTGGGACTTATTTTGTATGATGCCTTATTAGGTAGAATAGCTCTTGGAATTGGTTTCATGATTGCTAGTGTTTCCTTATGTTGTTCATTTGTCTCTACTACTACTAGAGTCATAACGGGACCACCCTTGTCTAATTCACCCTTGAATTCACCATAAGACATAAAAGCGCTAACCTCCTTCTTTGGTGCACAAATTTCAAAAGGTTGTAAAGGAGCTAAGATCATCTTCTTTTCATTTACCTTAAAAGAATAAATATGTATGTAGCCGTTATACAACACCCTTCTATCATATTGCCAAGATCTTCCCAACAGCAAATGACAAGCGTCCATTGGAGCAACATCACACCATTCTTCGTCTTTATAATACATGCCAATAGAAAATGAAACTAAACATCTTTTAGTTACCTTAATGTCATTTCCCTTTTACAATGAACATAATTGGTATGAATGTGGATGAGGGATTGTGTCCTACTTTAGCTTCTGCACCATCTCCAAAGATACTACGTTCTCAAAGCTGCCACTGTCGATGATCACCAAGCACACCTTGCCAAGAGAAGTGCATTTAGTGTGAAACACGTTTTTTCACACCCAACTTTTATCATCGGCCACATAAGACACTTGTAAGCTATGTTGCAATACAATAGACAAACCTTGCATAAGTAACATCTTCCTCAGCATCATCATATTTTGGTTCATCGTCGTCTTCATCTTCTCCTCCATCACTATGATCTTCAACCAAAGTTACAATCCTCCTATTTGGACAATCTGAAGCAGTATACCCAAAACCATGACATTTGAAGTGTTTTCGACCACTTGGGGTAGAAGAATTAGATGTTTTTTTGCTGTCGGTAGATTCTTCACCTTTTTCTTATACTTTCGATATCACCTTGCTTTGGACAATAGGCTTGGAACTTTCTCCTTTTGTATAGCCTTCTTTTGAACCGTATCGAGAACTCTTTTCAAACTTCTGTTGCTTTTTAACTTTTAAAGCCAACTTGCTTACATCATTTCAAGACCAATATGGCTGCAGTTAAACCACTTTAGCAATCTCATATTTCAAACCTCCTAAGTATCTTGCAATGGTTTACTCTTCCGGTTCCACAAGCTCTCCTTTTAACATCAGATTATCGAATTCTACAGTGTACTCCTCCACACTGAGATCTTTTTGCTTGAAATCATGAATTTTAAGAAAGATATCTTGTCTATAATTGTAAGGCAAATATTTTTTCTTCAGCTCCCCTTTCATTTTTTCCTATGTCACGATTTTACTTTTCCCCTCACGTTCTCTTTGTTTCTTCATATTTTCCCACCAAAAAGATGTATTCCATTTGAGTTTGAGTGCCACAAATTTGACATTCTTTTGTTCCGATGGTTCATGAAAATTATTTATACTATATTAAGCCAATCGATAAAATCATCGACATTTATTTTACCTTCAAACTCTGAAATCTCTAATCTTGGGTTATATTTATTCTGCCACTCGTCTTGGACTGTATTTGCTGGAATGAGTATTTCGGATTTAAAAGTCACAATAGACAAGGAACAAACTCTCGAAGAAAAGTCACAGTACAGTTGTATTTGTTTTAATGAGTGTTTTGAATAGAAAATACATGAACTTACAATAAAACTTAAATAAGATCAAAAAATATCCCACCACCAAGTTAAAATAACAAAGGGATACAGAAAGTTCACCACCTAAAGGATTATAAACGATGATACAGAACTAAAAATAAAAGACTCACCACTCAAGGGCGCATCCAAGAGATACAGAGTTGGAGTACTCCAAAAAAGCTTCTGTCAAAATATCATCAATTTCTAAAGTCCTTTCTAAGCCCTAAACACCAAATAAGTACTAATACATAAAACAATCTTTTAAGAAATTACGAAATTAAGTGTTTACGGTTACTAACCAACTCCTTTAATGCATTCTTTAGTCATGAAAAAAAGTACCTTAAAATAGTTTTGACTTTGTGCAGAGAATATAATATGATAGTGGGTTGAGTTTAAGATTACAAGATAATATTGTTGGCTAAAAAAAATATCATATTATCAGTAAAATTTATATAAATAAATTATAGTAAATTAAACACTTACTGTGTCAAAGTCAATAAAGTTTCTACTAAAAGAAGCCAACATTACACTTTGCATCAAAATGCTCAACTCCAAGTCCCCATCAAAATACTCATATGTTTTTTGTTTATGTACTAAAAAGAAACATTCTTTGTCTGCAAGAGCACAAGTTGTTATTTAGTGAATAATATGTTACATTTGCATTTCTACTAGTTGCTAAATTCATTAGCATGGCTTCCATAAATATGGTATTCAGATATTGCTTCAAGAACTATTACATTGTATATCAATTGATCACACTTGGATTCTCATATTTAATTCAAAGTAATTCTTTCTTCAAGATTGCTTATTTTGCAATGAGTATATAAACATTTTTAGTCGACAACCTGTGTATCCAATGTTCTGTCAATGAATTTAGCCACTGTGTAAACAATCCCTTAGGTTCATCTTCATCTATATGATTAATTGAAATTCTAAATGACATTAATATCCTATAAAACTTATAATGATTGTAAGGGCTACTATATCTATTTGCCTATTTCTAAACGCAAACCACCTAATGTAACCATAGTTAATTGTAATTAACTTGAGTTTTATAAATATTTGTTAATTGAAGGATATATGTGAATGATATTCTTATATATATAACTTCAAAATTTGTAAGGAGAAAGAAGCTATTTCCAAACTTTGAGAGGATAGATATGTAAACCAAAAAAAACCTATTATATAGAATTAGCTGTATGAAAACTTAGCCTTTTATGCCAACATATGTCTTTTTTGGTGGCTTGGCTTCTCGTTTTGATAATAGTAGAATCCATACGTAATACAGTCAAAGATGAATTAAAGATCTTGTTGATATCAGTCACATTTAACTCACTCCAGAAGTCTGACTCTTCAAAGATACTGGGTTCAAAATATGCCCTGAATGAGATGGTGTGCTTCCACCATTACAAGATCATTACAAGAATTAACTTAACCTACCACCAGTTATACTCACTGGAAATAGAGAACAGCAATTAGATCCCCTCAATTTACGAAAACTTAGGGGGGTTCAAGAAACACAAAAAGGGTACAACTTTGGCAAAAGGGATTTGTCTGCCATCTCTATCGTACAGATTAAGGGCGTTACGATGTCCTACCCAACAAAAAACTAATTTTGAACCACTAACTATTGCTTGCAATCACAATATGAACGGAAGATTAGAAACAAGAAACAGAGATCCGAACAACGACAGAGGAAAAAATGCCGGAAAGAGATTACAATACCAAGACAAGATCCGACAGAACCCCCCTTCCGCCTCTCTGCCACCGTGTATCGAGAGATGCGCGGAAGAAAGAATGGGGGCGGATCACCCAGAACCAAAACAGGGAAAGACGAAGAATAGGGACGAGTGTTGGATTACAAGGATCACCTGGACGGGTCCACACGATGTAGATCTCAAACCCCAGAATCGATCCAATGGAACAGTAGCGGCTGCTCAATCTCTTCGGGGGCGGGGGGACGTCCGGAGAGAGAGTGGTAGATGTGTCAATTAAACCTGTATTTGTAAACATATTTTTTATTACCATGAATCTACCCATCGGTCAATATGACGTTAATAATAATGTTGGGGTGGGTTGACCACAGATTCAAATCAGATTAGATTTAGTCTTGATTAAGTCAAATATGATTTATTTGATTCAATTAAATCAAATAAAATAATATTAACAAATATTATTATTATTTATATTATTTAGATATATTTATATTTAAATATTATTATTTTTCTTTTTATTTATAAAATTCAGTAATTATTAATTAATTTTAATAATTTTTATTTTAAAAAATAAAATTAATTAATTAAAAATATATAAAGTCTGTTGGTTCTCTTATCCTATACACAGCTTCTTCATCTAAATTAAAAATAAAGTGAGAATTATAGTATATATATATATATATATATATAAAATTAAGATACTAACTGGAATCAAATCATCCATTTCTTGGATGAAGGAACTCTTTTACATTAAATGTAAAAAAGTAAAGTAAAGAGTAAGATAATGCATGCAAGTGCCAAAAAAATAATGTTATTTTTTTTATTGATTGATTAATTGACTATTTCTACAATAAAGAATTTTCATAATCAAGAGATTGAAGAAGCACAAAATGATGATTCATTTTTGGCAGAATCTGAAAAAAGCTGGACTTCCAGAATCGCACAGCACCCAAAAGTTGCTCTCAGATATTGCCAGAAAAAAGAAAAAAAAAAGTTTGATGGGTTAAGCTGTGCATTCCAAAAAATAAAAGAAAAAATCCCTACAAAATCTCTTTATATGGAGATAAATATGGACATAGAAAAAAAACCTCTATCTTATCCATAACTCACATGCATAGATTCCATCATCTGCTTCTCCAATGGCAATGCAGAAACCTCATCTCTCAGCAGCTGAGAGGGGGCTTTCAAGCCAGTTCATCACCCATGCCAACACAACAATGACATCTCCACTAGCCAAGTTGTCAGCTTGAATTATACATGAAACTATTAGATGACCCTACTGATCTGTGTCCTGTAGAACTCACAGTTTTCTGTCTCTGAACTGGAATTGTGACACTGTTCTATGCCATTCAAGCATGATTCTTGTTCATTGATCAGGAAAGCAGCATTTCTTTAGTTTCACGTCTAATTACATTCAACTCATAAGCTGATCAAGGATAATTTTCTTTCATGCAAAACACTTTCTCTACACCACTAGCAGCTCTGATGATAATACTCTTGATCATGAAGTAGAGAGTGATAAAAAGCTTTATACAATTTTAGTGAGTTGTTCGAAGATGCCCGGAAATCATTCTTCTCTTTGTCCTCCACTCATTACTGCTATACATTCCATCTTACAGGACCACTGTTTTGCCTACTTGTGCTTCCATTTGGAGCTCCATGTATAGAAAGAAAGGAAAGCACTGCAAATAGCCACAGTTTGAGGCAGATGGGACTGTTCTCTCGTGTGGTCTGTTCTTGTGTGGATCTGCAACCCCATGCGAAGTAGATAACATGATGTGGAATCATCTTAGTTTGGCCAGAAGCTAATTATGGAAAACAGCTTCCAGAAAAAGAGAAATTATATGCCATGCAATGCCAAAACATAGCTAGTTATAGCTCATAATTCATAGTTTTTATGAATGTCAACTATGCACCTTTATAAGTCAATTGATCCTGAATATTCAATTATTTGATAAACATGGGCCTAAGTGAAGATTAAATATTTAATTTTTGTAAGTATAGGAATACTAATAAAATTTTTAAAGTATAAAGATCGAGATGTTAAATATAGTTAACTATAGATAATAATATGTAATTAGCCCATATAATTGAGATATCTTATATTTTTCAGAAAAAGTGATTTGATATCAAATTCAATTAGATTGATATTCAAATATTTCTTCTCAGGAATATGTTGTTCCGGTTTGAAAATAAATTCTGCCTAAGGATGTTCTCTCTCTCTCTCTCTATTCTGATCTTTCTGTGAGTCTAATATGCTAAGTTGTAGGAATACCGTTCCGTTCCTCACCTACAAGTCCATCTTTTTAAGACCCACTTGCCTTTCACGTTAATCTTGCATAAGGATGTTCTTCTCACATGTCAAAGTCCAAGACTCCAAAGTCCAAGTCTTGATACTGGAAAAGAAGAGTTCATCTCTGTCTACCATGCACAAGAATCAGATTTTTTATTGAGTTCTTTGTTGGTGAGATGGAAAATAGATGTCTAGAAATCCTAAACAACATTGGGTGTGGAAAAGCATTTTCTAAAGTAGCTGGAAAAAGGCAGCTCCAATCCCAGAGGCCCCATCTGAGCCTCCTCCACTCCCCTACATGAATAGCTCACATCCATTATCATGTCTGCTTCCAGCTTCAAAGCACAGATCATTCGACTTTTTCCCACCCGGTTGAGGATTAAGCATCGGTTCTTGATGCTGAGGTCCTGTGGATGAGTAAGGATTTGTGATCTCTCTTCAGTCCAATTCAGGTTTGGGAAGAACATGCAAGACCTGTTTCCTGTTCCCTCATGCTTCTCTTCTGGCGAGAAGCTCTCTCAGGATGTACTCCCTGCTGCTACCGCTGCTGCTGCAACCAGGTCGCGGCAGAGCATGGTGGTGTCGGTGTACCGCAGCAGGGTCGCAGGTCACTGCCGCTTGGTCACCGTCACTTGGTGCAAGAATCTGCTCGCGCATGGCCTCTCGGTCTCCGTAGATGGACCGGACACCGACAGCAGCAGCAGCAGCAGCAGTCGAAGGAATAGTGCCGATGCCGCCAACAAGCAGCAGCAGCAGCAGCACAGCTGCAAGGTGCAGATCTCGCCATGGCAGCCATGGCGGAAGCAGGGCTCGAACAGGTTTCAGATCGGAGGGGAGACGGTGGAGGTGTTCTGGGACCTCCACAGCGCAAAGTTCTGCAACGAGCCCGAGCCGCAGTCGGACTACTACGTCGCCGTGGTGTCCGAAGGCGAGGTCGTCCTCCTCCTCGGCGACCTGCGGAAAGAAGCCTACCGCAGGACGAGCTCGCGGCCGTCCTTGACCGAGGCCGTCTTGGTGGCGAGGAAGGAGCACGTCTTCGGCAAGAAGAGGTTCGCCTCCAGAAGCCGGTTCCACGACAAGGGAAGCCGCCATGAGATCTCTGTGGAGTGCAGCAATGGCGGCGGCGGCGGCAACATGGATCTGGACATGGAGATAAAGATCGACGGCAATGTTGTCATCCATGTGAAGCATCTGCAGTGGAAGTTCAGAGGGAACGACTCCATCTCAATCGACAAACGCAGGGTTGAAGTGTATTGGGATGTCCATGGCTGGCTCTTCGCCTCTGGGCTGAGGCATGCGCTCTTCATATTTAAGCCAGAGTCACTCAGTAGCGCAGGAGGAGGAGGAGGTGATTCCTGTTGCTTGTTTCTCCATGCTTGGAAGCTTGATTGAAGAGCTTCCCAAGGGAGATATCTTGCGGAAGTTGTTTTGGTGGAAGATGAAGATGGTGATGGAGAATCTAATACGTTGTTAAGAACATGAGATAAAGGATTGAGGAGGCGGTCAACACAATTCTGATGAAACCAGCAATTCTGGAGTTTGATTCTACTGCTACTTGATGAAAGCTTGTGATCATTTTCATACTGACTTACATGGCATAAATAAAAAAAAAGTCTTGTAGAACAAAAATGCAACTTCACCATGACTCCTACACTCATCCTCAGTCATGAATATGCTTCATGAAATTGGTATCAACCTGGAAAACATTTTTCGACATAATCCGGTTTGGATTGACTTGAAAGATCGATATCACAAACTGAAATAACCCACAAATAAACCAGATCGTGTGGTTTCTTGAAATCTGCTGGAGATGAAGATGATGAAGGAGAATCTAATGAGTTGCTAAGAACATGAAATTAAGGAACGAGGAGGTGATCAACGCAATTCTGATGAAACCAGCAATTCTGGAGTTTGATTCTACTACTAATTGATGAAAGCTTGTGATCATTTTCATACTGACTCATATGATACATTTGGCAAAAACAATTCCTTGTAGAACAAAAATGCAAAGGAATAAGCTTCATGAAATTGGTATCAAAATCCAAAACAATTTTCGACCAGATTGGTTTGATTCAAAAGATAGAAAATTGAACCAAAATAACCCACAAATCAACCAGATTGTGTGGTTTCTTGAAAATTGTTGGACTGCAAGATATTTATGAGTTTTGAGACCGAGACAAAGGAAGATTGTTCCCTCAGAAACATGTGCTTGAACTTGTTTTGACAGTTTTATGTTGATCGAATTAACAGGCAATCTTTTAGAACTGCTTAAATCAATCTCCAAACTGAAACTGTTTAATCAAATGCAACAAACAGATTCAAGAAATGGGAATTAAGCTTTACACAACCTAACAATTTCAGCTGCTAAATATTCAGATCTCAACAGTGCCCATCAAGATAACTATCTTTCTTTGTACTTCTGATTCTAAGTAGTTATGATTGGGGCCATTGCAACAAGCAGCACCTTCAAATTGAGATTAGAATGGACTAATTCTATCCACATATTTTAATTTATTTTAGGTACTTACAGAGTGTTTTTCTATCAACAAATGGTCTTTCGTTCTACAGTCATCCCACAATTTTGCATAACCAATAAAGAGATGTTACCAGCCATAGTTAGTACATGTTATTTTCCATGGAAGAGGATAATTTGGTGACAACATAGAACCTGGTTACTTGCACTTAAGAAATCAGAATGTCATCAAATTTTACATACATATGATGGAGAATATACAACTTTAGAACATGAAAGTTACAAGCAACGATGCGATTAAAACTCTGGCCTTCAACAATCACTCGAAACATAAAACAGATGGAAAGATTAAAAAGAAATAAATGGAGCGGAACTTACATGGTTGGCAAAGGAACAAAAAATTCTAGCTGGCTAGATGATTTGGAGAGCTGCTGAACATGGTGTGCCACATGAATGCTCTGGAAAGGACCATCTCAAGCTCATGGTGAGTCCAGTCCAGTGTGGGAAGGTGTTGAAGGAACATTACCATCTCTTGGAAATCAAGCTTTAGGAGTTTATCAGACCACTGAAACATGTAAAACTGTGAATTTAGAAATTTGCAACTTTCTGTGCTAATCAAAAGAGGTAAAAAAAAAAAAACAACTGATGCAGGCTAATAATGTAATGTGTATATTGATTAAAATTGCAGTGATGCTTCTAAGAATGAGCAACCATTTGCATTAACCATAAATTTGGAAAGCAAACACATGCATATGTTGACTAAATCAGAGCATAAATTTTCTTATTTGAATAACATGCTAAGTTCTAAGGAAAGCTTTGTTATTGTAGATTTCCACCATGCCACATTTTTATATTTCTTGTATCCTGATCAGACATGATTATCAGTAGGCAATCAACTGGAATGACTTAAAAAGAGGCAGCCAGAGGATCATATTGATCTCAGATCAAAAGAATAAGTTAGTTTGCATAGAAGTCAAGACAGAAGGTCGCTTCATCACAGGATACAAGTCCCTTGGTCAACTATTAACATCAATATAACAACCTTATAGATTCCTAGAACCTTGGCCAAAATTAAACGACACATTAACTGTTGCTTCCACAAGAATTGATAAATCTCACAGTGGATATTTGTTGGATCATACTCAAACAGAAGGATAGGTATACCTCTGCTGAAACTATTATAAAACTCCTGCCTTGTGTTAGCAACTTCAACGACAACAGAAAGCAAACAACAAACGGAACTAAAAGGTGACAGTATCCAGAAGTCAATGGTAATCCGCCAGTTTTGTTAAAGTTTTAATCTAATAGTTCTAATGGTATCATTAAAACCTAAAAGCCCAAAAGAATGGTCTTATTTTTCAACCAATAATAACAAAGCTGACAAATTGGTATCCAAAAAGGGAAAATTTTCGCTTAGCTTATCAAGTCATATATTAATGAATTTCATTTTCATCAAAGAAGTAAATAATGATTCTGACATGGTTCCAGCAAGATATTATGATTCTGACAGCAAGGTGATACAACATAGCAGCAAAGCAACATGACTGAATAAGTAACGGTAACCTCCCCCATCAAAGAGACTCTGACAATTCAGCGACATCTGCCTCAGAGTTTTTTTATCATAAGCTCAGTGTCAACTTATTGGAAATAGGAGCCTTCTGTTCCCTGCATGTGACACTTAGGTGATTGTTGAGCCTGTTCCATCAAATGCATTGATAACAAGCACCACATCAATGATAGCTTCCATGAAGCTTATGTAGTTGTTTGGCTTACTCTCCAACAAAATAGCATCAATAATGGCATCCCAGCAATCTCTGTGGTTGTCTGAGGCAACAACAATGATATCATTTCTGGCAACTTGTGATTGCTAATTTATTTCAAATTTACTCAATGTTTATTTTCATCATCTCCACTGCTCTCGTTAATTTTGATGGCACCTTTCGTGCACCCTTTATGTCACAGGCAATTTAATGTGTTTGAAAAAATTTGATTGATGTTCCTGAATAAACTTTAGAATAGTGGTCTTAACCATCAAAAGGCTCTTCAATGAAGTGACAGCAGAGACACATCCCACTATAGCTCATGAAACCAATTTCCAGGCATACTGATTCCGGCTTTATTCATCTAGAGAATCACTCAGTCTTTTTGAATGAATTTCTATCTCAAAGGAGTTTTCCAATTGCAGGCATTGATCATATCCCCTTCCAACATAAAAGAAAAAAAGGGTATTTGGCTGTTACATTAATTTGATTAGTTCAAAAAGTATCTTTCTAAAAACACACACGAAATCAAAGTGTAAAAAGATAAAAACTATACATAGTATAACAAGAAAAACGATAAAGAATGATTCATTCTTGTACATTTTATTATAAAAAGTAATTGTTATACATACATATATACATAAATATATATATATATATATATATATGTGTGTGTGTGTATATATGTATATACATATATATACAAATATATATATATATATATAAATATATATACATACATACATATATAGATACTGATGAACCTACTACAACTTTGATGGTTAACTAATCACCATGATGGTGAAGTGTTAATGAAAAGATAAAAAAGGAAAGACTTTACTCAAGAAGAGTGCTCATAAAATTTGAAATTAATTGCTAATCCCATGATATCTTCCAGAACTATTATGAAATATCTAGTTCCTTAAATTTTCCAGGGCTACTCTCTTCCTCATTCCATGGCTACTCTCATCTGTTTTACATTTATAGTCATATGTTTATTTTTTGCCTTTTACCACCTTGAATTCCCTCATCCTTCTCCACTCCTCTCTTCTTTTTCTTCTTTTAAAGACTATTGAGGTGTAGACTTAGCCAAACAGTATGAAAAACCAATTTTAAGTGAGCTTGATTGATTCCATATAATTGTGATTCATATCATGTTATTAAGGTTGAAAAATCAAACAAACAGAATCAGCCTTAGACCATATCGAGACCAATCACTTAGATCATATTGAAATTGGCTGATACCACTACAATGTTGCTCGCCAGTGTACTATTTTGAAACTGATGCCTGAAATATCATTTGTAGGTAGAAACTAGTCTGGTCTTATTAACTAATGGATCCCAATTGATCAACTTGAAGAAATTCAAAGTTCTTTAGAACCTATCTTATGGTTGTTTCAAATCGTGAGCACTTATGTTGAAATTGGCAAAACACAAATATAGGATCTTCTTGTCTTGATGAAACACAAATATAGAACCTATCTCAATTGTCCAAAAAGGGTTTAAGGTAGGATCTCATATTGAATTACCAAAAGAAAAAAAAAGAGAAAAATACTGTTTATCAGTAGTTTATTATACTTTGTATTATTGAAAAATCAATGAAATCATTTTATTCTCACTCAAAAATTTGTTGATTGATTCTTTATTTGTTTTTTGACCAACTTAATCAGAAGTGACTTTGTATGAGTCTAATTGACTAGGCTGCTAAATGATGTCTAGGACACAGCTTACTCATGTTCATTCATTTAGACTGATCCCAACGGTCTACAGCTAGCTGTCAACTTTGTTGATGATCATAAAAGTTAGAAAGGAAAAAGATTCTTGCACACAGATCATAATCAAAGCAAGAATAGAATCATTGTCATAGGCAATTTTCAAAGGATTATGCTGTCAGTTTTGTGGATGATCATAAAAGTTAAGCAAGGAAACAGGGGTTCTCCCACATATATCATAATAAAAGCAAGAATAGAATCATCGCCATAGGTGATTTTCAAAGGATTATGCAAGACACATTACATCTAGTAATCAAATGTAGATAATATTCAGATGAACACAACATAATTAACTGACAAACTACAACTTACTGTTAATAGCAAACTCGCAGATATATACACAAGAAAATCTGGCAATGAATCTCCTTCAGCAAGATAAGTATCCCACAAACGGGTAACCAAATGGAACGGGATCTAGAAAGTTATAAACCATAAATTAGCAACTTAAATGGCAATCACATAATCTCCAAGGAAACATTCTTTAAGTATCAAAACAACCTCACGTATTAGAAGGCAATTGAACCATCTAAAAGCAAATTGAAGAAACTCCAGGCCGTGCTTCTCCATGTGTCTTGATACAGGTTCTTATGTCAAAACATGAAAGATTAATCAGAATGAAAGTATCTCGAACTCAAAAGATATTATGAAAGAAATACATAAGAAGTGAAGGGCAGAATATTCTCACAGAGATAGATTGAAGCAAGCAACTATAGGTACTACTTGAAAGATCATGTTTACTGTTTATAAGGTTATATGTTAAAGGGTTAAAAATCAAAGATTTAAACTTGTCATGTAAAGGGAGTTGCTTATTGCTTTATCACAAAGCTGTGATATCAAATTTCTATCTTATTACTTGATTGAGAGAATGTCTTTTAGTTGTCATATCTAATATGAATGATGACATCAAACAATTGACATATGTGTCTTAAAATGGAGAGGTGCATGCATGTTTTTGTGTCAAGAATTTTGATCATTGGTTAACCCAATAGCTAGGTGGGTTTTCATAAATTGGCTAACAAGAAAACATAATGATTTGAGAATCAGATTCGATGCAGAGGATACAACACATCCAAAATGTTAGAGGGAACCAGGACTGCATTTTTTTTCACATCACAAGGCACATCAGTTCTGTACTGGCTGAAAAAGCAACCCTTGAGTTGAGCCATAGATAAATTTATCATAAGTCAGTGGTAGCACCATTTTAGGATAAGGAAAACCAGTTATAGTAATTCAAACATGTCCAGAGGGGGAGGTGAGCAATTAAAATTAGAGGGACCAAGAGAAGTCCAAAGAAAACTTTAACCAGAAAGAACAAAATGTGCATGATGGCCCAAGAAATACAGGAGGATGATTCTCTCAATGGAAAAATGGTGACGAGAAAGAACTTATCTATAACTGTTCCTATATAGCCAACTGTAGATTGTTAGGACTACAGGCGTAATACTTGGGTAAAAGAACATCATTTTTGCAAACTTAATACTTGGATTAAAGCTGTGTTACAGGTACATTAAAAAGTAAAGGAATAATGACAAAAACTGAAGGTACCATCTATGCGGCGAACCAGCTCTCGCAGTCTGAAAACAAGGCGCTGAATTCCTGGTTGAGCAAATGTGTAATGATCTTGCATGCCATCAAGCAGCTTTGAGAGACACCAATAGCAATCAGCTTCAATATTAGAGATCATCTGTGGAGAAAGATCTGAAATTGACCAGTTCTCCATGCTGCCATTTAGATGTTCAGATAAGAACACCATCAGAAATGGTGTGACAAGATCATTTATTCCTTGAACATATCCACTTGCTGGATGACGAATAGCCCTGAGGATAGGAAAGATTATTTACATTCATTTTCCAGGCAGCTTATATTTTCAAAATAGAGAAACATAATAAAAAGAAAATCATGGAACAAAAAAAATTATGTGCAACATTTTTCTTTTGCTCCTAGAATTAGAAGAACAATGACAAAGGAATACAGAAAGAAATTTTATGTGATAAGTTCTAGGATTTGCAAAATGTACATCTAGGTGAAAGCTGGATCAACTAAGTCTCACCAGTGTTCCATGTAAATGGTCTCAAAACCAAGGCTTTTAATTTCAAATAATATCATCCGTACCGGGCGGTACATATCAGTCCGCCAGTAGACCGATACACAGATCACCCACTACTGGGCGGTACCATCAATTAGGGCTATTTCCGCCCCATTACCGTCCTAAATCGATCGTCACCGCCCGCTACCGGGTGGTATTAACCGAGGGAAAAGAAAAAAGAGGAGAACTTGGAGATCAGCGCTGCTCTCTCTCCTCGTCTATTGGCGACTTCTCCTCATCTGCGCGTGGAGAAAAATCCTCGGCATCGCGGGGAGAAGAAACCAAGCGTCGAGGAGGCGTTTCTTCTCCTCACGCAAGTAGAAGAAACGAGGCGACGAGGGGGCCACGCCGCCTCGTCGCCCTTTTTGCGTGGGGAGAAGAAACGGTTTCTTCTCCCTACCTTCTTTTCGTGGCCACCTCGTTGCCCTTTTTGCGCGGGGAGAAGAAACAGTTTCTTCTCCCCACCTTCTTTTCCACGCGAGTAGAAAAGAGACGATGTCGCAAAAAACAATTTTTTTTACTTATATATATATATATATATATATATATTATATATATATATAAAAAGAGCCTTGTTTTTCTGCCCGCGTGGTTTCTTCTCCCCATGCTATCACGGTCTTTCTGGTACGGGCAACGGCTCCAAAAGTCCTACCGGCTTCTGTTGCTCCACCTTGTCTTGTTGGCAAGTGAGGCATGTTCAAATATATTCCTCCACATCAGTCTCATCTTAGACCAATATAAGGCCCTCTCCACGAGAGCCAAGGTTCTATGAATGCCTGGATGTCCAGCCCAAAGGGAATCGTGACACTCTCTTAAGAGTTCACGTCTCAGATTGTTCACTCGAGGAACATAGACCTTATTCCCTTTAGTGTAAACGAGTCCCTCCTGGACCCAAAACCGTCGTGTCTTGCCTTCTTTAATGAGCTGTATTAGGGCTTCTGCCTGGGGATCACTGTACAGTCCATCCCTGATCCTGGAAAGGAAGTTGGAATGCAACTGACTTGCTTGGCCTTTGCCCTCCAATTGTACGGCATTCACACGCTCTACTTTCCGACTCAATGCATCGACCACGACATTCGCCTTTCCGGGCTTATACTCCATTGCCATATCAAACTCAACCAGGAAGTCCTGCCATCGTGCCTGCTTTAGGGAGAGTTTCTTTTAAGTTTGGAAATAGCACAAAGCGATGTTGTCTATCCTTAGTACAAAATCACGATCCAAGAAGGTAGTATCGCTAAACTCGTAGACAGTGGATCACCGTTGTCATCTCCTTTTCATGCACCGGATACTGCCGCTCGGTCTCGTTGAGTTTGCGGCTCTCGTAGACCACCGGATGACCCTCCTGCATGAGTACTCCCCTAATAGTGAAGTCTGAAGCATCTGTATGGACTTCGAAGGGCTCCCCATAGTCTGGCAATTTGAGCACTGGTTCTTCCAACACAGCAGTCTTCAGATCTTGGAAGGCAATTTCACATTTATCAGACCACCTCCAAGGCTGCTCCTTCAGCAACTCCGTCAGTGGAGTTGCACACTTCGAATACCCCGCTATGAAGCGTCAATAGTAGTTGACAAAGCCAAGGAAGGATCTCAACTCTGGCACCTTCTTTGGAGTTCGCCATTCCGCAACCGCTTGCACCTTCAATTTGTCCATCCGAATGGAGCCATTACCGATTCGATGCCCCAAGAATAAGATCTCTGTTTGAGCAAAGTAGCATTTCTCCCTTTTCACGAACAAAGTGTTCTCCCTAAGAACCTTGAAGATTGTCCGAAGGTGCTTGACATGCTCCTCGAGCGTTTGACTGTAGACGACGATATCGTCTAAGTAGACGACCACGAACTTATCCAAATACTCCTTGAATAGTAGGTTCATGAGAGTGCAGAACGTGGCCAGAGCGTTGGTTAAGCCGAAAGGCATCACCAAGAACTCAAACGCTCCATACGTGGTCACGCAGGTAGTCTTCGCTTCGTCGCCTTCAGCAATGTGCACCTGCCAATACCCCGACCGAAGGTCGAGTTTTGAGAAATACTTGGCTTTGCCCAATTGGTCGAACAAGTCCGCGATGAGTGGGATGGGATACTTGTTCTTCACCGTCACTTTGTTGAGGGCTCGATAATCGACGCATAATCGAAGGCACCCATCTTGTTTCTTCTGGAAGAGAACTGGAGCTCCGAATGGTGCTTTAGAGTTGCGAATGAGACCACCACTTAGCAGTTCACCTAACTGCTTTCTGAGTTCTGCCAACTCTGGCGGGGGCATGCGGTAGGGTGGTCTCGCTGGAGGCTTCACTCCTGGCTCCAGCTCGATGTTGTGATCCACGCCTCTGCGTGGCGGAAGAGTCTTCGGCAACTCGGGTGGCATAATGTCATTGAACTCTTTCAGGACGTTCGCCTCCACAGCAGGTTCATGAGTCGCCTTCTCATCGAGTGGCTCTAGCTTCATAGCAGCCACGAATGTCAGTTCGCCTTTTCGTACCCCTTTCGTCAGTTGTAATGCCGATATATGTAGGGGTTCCTTGGTTCCCCTCTGAGAGACAGGAACCACACAGGGGTCATCACCTCCCATCACACATAGGGAGTTAAGGAACGATATTGGCACCAACTTCGCCGCGTGCATAAACTCCATTCCAAGAATCACTTGGAAGTCATCTAGTGGCACCGCCATCATGTTTGTACTCCCGCTCCATGTTCCGATCTTGATGGGAACTCCCTTTGCCAACTCGGAGATTCGCCTAGCCTCCGAGTTCACCGCCTTCATTCGACTCGAGCTCTTCTCCAAGATCAGCCCAAGTCGTTTTGCTTCTCGGTCGGCAATAAAATTATGGGTAGCGCCCGTGTCCACCATTGCACGGGTCATTTGGTCATTGAGCTTAATGTCTCGTACATCAGCTAGCCACTTCATGCTTTTTGTAGCCTTGTCTTCGTGTTCTCCCCCACTTGACCCCGCATGACGTTCAACAAACGCATTGCTCCCATCCGGGGTCCTTGCGACTCCTCATCGTCACTGCTAGATTCAGAACTACTCAAACTAAGAGCGACAGCTTTGCCCTTGTCCGATTTGGGGGGATGGATGGAAGCTGTTAAAGCATTGAGTGCTTGTTTTTTTAGGTACTCCCTCACCATGTGCGACCCTCCGCACAAGAAGCATCCGTCAGGTTTCGGGGCCTTGCCTTTCGGGCTTGGCTCTTTGTGGGAACTTTTCTTCTTTTATTCACCCCCGAGCTCCTTCCCTCAAGAATATTTTGGAGGGCGATTGTTTGAAGGTTGTTTCCTTCTTCCCGAGTCTTCAGAGGAAACAAAGTCGGTGAGCCTTTCTGCGGCAGCAATTGCCTCGATCAAATCGGCGACACTCCTTCGATGTAGTTCTTGTTGCGCCCATGGCTTTAAACCATCGAGAAAGCTGAACAGCTTATCCTTCTCGGACATGTCCTGGATGTCCAGCATTAGCGCAGAAAATTACTTCACGTAATCTCGGATGGAAGCATTTTGGCGGAGTTGTCTCAATTTCCTTCTTGCGACGAACTTGGTGTTCTCCGGTAGGAACTGAGTTCTCAACTCTCGCTTCAAGTCCTCCCATATGTCAACTCAACACCGACCTTGTTGGATCTCCTCCCAACGGGTTCGCCACCAAAGTTTTGCATCTCCGTTCAGATACATGGTCGCTATAAAAACTTTGGTTTCTTCAGAATCAAGCCTCGTAGCTCGGAAGTATTGTTCCATATCGAACAAGAAATTCTCGAGCTCTTTGGCATCTCTGGCCCCTCCATAACCATAAGGCTCGGGTGCCCTCAAGTTCTGTGGCTGCACAACGTGGGTGTTGCTTCCTCCCGCATTTAGTGCTCTTGTGAGCATAGTCACCCTCGAAGTGAGTTCTGCCACAACTTCCTGCAGGTGTTGCACAGAGTCTTTGGTGTCATCTGACAGTCGATCGACTAGGGCTTCGACCTTGTCGATCCTGGACTCTGCTTCTTCTTGCGAGCTCTCTACCCCAACAAGTCTTCGTTGGCCATGGTAGAGTTCGTCCAAGCTCGCTTCAAGAACATCTAAGCGGGTTTCCGCCATTGTGAGTCTCTCCTTATGACTCTTTTTCCCGGTCGACGCTCCAGATTGCGCCTCCTCCGCTCGTGGAGAATAGCCAATTTCTCGATCATCATGTTCGCTGCCGTGCTCCTCATGAGCGGCTCCAACAGCATGAGAGCAAGTGTGCACTTGCAGCCCACCTACGGCTGCTTGGAGCAAGGGTCCAGCTTGCCCCGTCTTGTTTGATTCGCCACGATGCTTTGCCATGGCGAAATTGCGAAGTTCCTTTGCTGCTCACTCGAAGTGCTTGCCCGCTCTGATACCACACTGTCACGGCCTTAGGTGGAATTGCCTAAGGCGTGAGGCACCCTTGTGGCAAAGACGCGAACTTAGCTTACGTTGCCTAAGTCGCGAGGCACCCTTGCAGCAAAGACATGAACTTAGCTTGCGTTGCCTAAGTCGCGCTTCGCCCTTGCAATTTGCGTCCGCAAAGATCAGCCCACTTGCAACCTCTTGCAGGTCCCGAAGGACCTATAAAAAGAGAAAGTTGATTAGTTCGAATTACGAGCGACAGACAAGTCCCGACGTCTGGCGAAAAGGGGAAGCTTTACAAGCAATTCAGCGAGCACCTTGCGTGCACAAGAGAAAAGAGAGAGGGGGAAAACAAGGATTTTAGAAGGTTGAACGAATAGCTGCAAGTCCACAAACAACTGCTCACTGGGTGCCGGGCGCAACAACAAATTCCCGTCAAGGTAACGTGCGAACTTGCAAAAGGTTGTTCAATGCCCGACACTATACCGAAACCTCATCCAGCCCTGTGCCACCTGGGGGTTTCTAGGGTGCTGAGATGGCTGACGTTTTGCGTGCAGCAGCGGGCTGCAGAAATCAGCACATGGCATGCGAAAACGGAGCTGTTTTGGGGCTGTTTTGCTCGGTTCGGTGATCGATCGCATTGTAGCGCTGCAACTTGTTCGAACTTACATTTTTACAAGTAAAAAGACTTAAAACCAAGCCAAAACATGCTGCCAAGCAACTGTACATGTAAATTAGAGCGACGAACGGTTCGTTGAACAGAGTTGTTGCAGGTGCGCGACAACCGTTCGTGACAATGCACCAAAAAGGGTGACGAGGCAGTTGCCATTTTTTTTTTTACTTATATATATATATAGTAGCATATTGTACCGAGCGAATCTCGAAACTCCAGTACGGTACGAAATTTCAATCCTTGCTCAAAACATACAGCTAAGCTATTGATCTATTAGAAAGGATGAAAACAAAATTATCTTTTCAAGGAAATTAAATCTGATATAGCATAATAAGTATATGTCTTGGTCATGTTTACAACAATAGAAAGGTAAGGCATGTTTACCAATGACAACGGCCACAAAACTGATCTTTTAAAGAGAAATAAACTAGAATAAAGCTAACATGGTTGACATGATTAAAACTATCAAATAAAAGATATAGAATGACATTACCACTACTTCAGTGAGTTCAATTGGATAACCGATAATGATTACTCATGCCTAACATAAGGATAGCTTAATACGAAGATTGGACCCAACAGATTTTACGTTTGCCAGAAAACTAAAAATTGAAAATGATCCTTTTTGCAAATATACTTATAATAATTGCTTTTTTGGAGTTACTACTGAAGTAAAATTAAAAAATGACAATTATATTGAATTAATATATCATTTTGCAAAAATATGCCCCTTAATAGGTAACTTAATCTGTTTAAAGCAATATTTACATCAAGACAATAAAGAAAGTCCAAATGATTAATACTGGTAATTCAACTAATAAGGTAAGAAATCTTTTCCTTTTCTAGATGACAGAATTTGCCATGAAATCTAACCATGTATAGAGAATGCGTTCCAATGATTTCTGAATTTGAGCATGCTGGAAGAAAGTGACATCAGGTACTGTTCTTGGGCAGTCAACAGCAATCTGACACAAAAAAGAATAAGGCAGAAATAAAACATACACCCAGCATTTTAAGTCCATATTTTAAAAGCATCAGGCCTAGGTGAATGAATAAACCTGGCGAAGCATGTTAATCTCATCATCTGAACGTTCAGAGTCAGGAATGTCATAATACTGAGAGACACAATCAACATACTCGAGTCGTTTTCTAGCCAAAATTCCCTCACGTCTATCTGTATTAGGTGATGCATATCCCTGTTTTCACTAATACTTAAATTATGAATGTGTAATAGAACAATATGTACAAGATAAGTGCAACAACAGAGAAATTTCACAGAAAAAAAGGATTCCAGGACTATTAAGTGCGACCACTTTCAGTTAAGACATAATTATATCACCTTCAAATGCATTCTAGTATATGCTAAATGGAACCAAATCTATTGTCAGAACAGAGAATTAAATTAAGGTAAACAATTATGAAAAAGAGTGAATCTAGATTATGAGACAGTTCACAAAAGAGTGTTAGTTCAAGATAAGAATGATAGTTCATCAGTTTCAACTAGTTTTATAAAATGCAAAAAAATAAAATTGCACTTAAGTTTATTCTCTGCAGCCTAGTGTTGATTAATCTTTTTGTGGCATCAATATTGCCACTCCTTTTGACAAATGAAAAATCCTTTCATAATGCACCAGAAAAAGACAACAATGTATCATGCGTTTAAGTAACTTTTCCTTTCCCAATAAGGAATACGACTCTATACTGAAGATGAAAAGTGATAGCAATAGAGGAAGCCATATATTGAATTGGCTCATGCACATCAATATGAACTATAGATACCTTTTACTTCTTTTCACAGAAATGTGCTATGCATTTATATCACAAATGCATTAAACCTTGTTGACAGTCTTATGTCGATAATGTTCAACATAATTGATGACTTTAAAGTTTAAACTAATGTGTTCATCAAGATGTTAACAATAGGGTCCAAGATGAATGGTGATCATGTACAGACCATCTTAACAAATAACTGAATCACCTAATGCAGGGCAGAGGAACAAAAATCTTCCACAATAAATCAAAAAATCAAGATAAGTAAGAGCTCAACCTGGATCAATGGTGAATTTGGGGCTGTCATGACCAAGATCGATTGAGCCGGCTTGGAGAGTTAATTTTTTTCTTGTTTATGTTGACTTATATAATTGTTTCCAAATGTTACATTGTCATAAAAAAATACAATGTGTATGTTTTAATAAAATATATTAAAATAAACAAATTATATAAGACTGAAAATATATTTAAAAAGATATATTCAATTCCTGATAATAGGTCTATTGGAGAAAGCGGAGGCCCTGCCAGGAGCTTTACTTGAGCTTTTGGTCTCTAACAGAGGCACCATAAAGTTCAGTGGTTGTTCTATCAGAAAGTTGTATCTCAAGGACTTCAAATATACTAATGCAAGAATAATTGGCCTTTGATGGAGGCCCTGCTAGCTTCTTTTGGAGAGTCAGAAAACAGAAAATGCATGGAATATGCAGGGAACCATAGCTGCTTTCCCTTTTCTTTCAACAGTTTAATCAACAAAAAATGTCTGACCTGCCTATGTCCCACATCTTTTTCAATGAGATGCATGTACAGTAGCATCATTTTATGGATATGCAGACATTGTGCAAACTCCAGAAAACAAATTGGGAAATAGCAACTATAAAATTCACGTTAGTGAACAATGGTTTATATTTTGATCTATTAAGCCAAAGCTACCACCGAACTTACAAAAATTTAAATAGTTACCAGAAGAAGCCTCCATATATTAGGCCGCATATATGGGGGTATGCCACTCCAAGATAATTCACGCAGTTTCTCTGCATGAATGCAAACACGTTTATTGACTTTTACAGTTACTATATATGACACAGGAGTAATGATAAACAAATAGACCAGAGAAAAGCTTTAATAATATTAGTAACTAATACTTAGAATTTTCAGAAGTGATAAGAGAAAATAGAGAAAACCAACTAAAAATGTAAATGTTTAAGGCAAACTGCAGTTGAAAGAAAATGCTCTTTTGCAACAAAGACATGAGAGTTGAGATTATCTAAGATAATTGATTCCTAAGTAGAGCAAGCATGTACATATGCTAAACTGTAAGCGTACAAGAATTTCCAACTTAGCTACGAGGTGAAAAATCCCTGGAAAAGACTAAGAGTCCTGAATTGTATATAACTAGAGGAAAAAATGAGTTCAAACTTCTCGAAGGAAAATATAGAGAATGAAAGATGCTATAGAGTCTTCAACCTTTACCAAGAAAATCAACAGTTCAAAACTTTGTATCATGCCACTAGAAAGTTACTATCTTTCCATCTGAAATGATATTATATATAAACACTTGGCTACATACATCATAACTCTAAACCAACGTCAAGAAAACCAAAACAGGGTCAAACTGAACAAGCAAAAAGGAAGCCTGAGCAAGGAGGGAAGCGAGACACAATAATTTTTATACACAAAAAAAAGCACTAAAAACATAGCAGTTTCTTAATTCTTAAAAGATTGAAAAAAGAAAGTTAAAAGAAACACATAGAAGTATGATGAAACTTTATGTACCTAATATAACAGCTGGTCTAGAAAGCTCCTTTGTAAATTTTTCAACTCTTGCAGAATCTGTGGCTCTAGCTCCAGAAACAGAACCCTTAGCATCTGGAGGTGTATTTGCATTGTTTGAGGTTGATATATTTGTCTTCTGAAGGATCATGTTGCTTGCTGTTCTTCCAGAACTTTGAACTTCTGCCTGTGGAGAAAAAGACATTTTTAGTAGATAAGTTCATTGTAAAAGTACTGAAACAGTCATAGGCAATGTTCATCATTACCTCATGGGAACTGCATGCGTGTTGATCTCCACGATCATTTTCAGAGTAGCTTCTTGTAATTTCTTTAGAGCGTACAGGAGAATCATGAACATTTAGAGGCTCAGATTTGCGAGTCAGCAGAACTTTGCCAGGAAAGCTGCGACCTCGTAGTAACCTGGATGAAGTGTAGGTTAGAAGACATGCTTATATTTATTTAGGAACCCTGTCCATCAAACATGGATAGAAGAAGAATTTGATCATAAGATTAGAAAAATGGAATTTTCATGATGGAGGTAGGTTTTCCATCTTAAGAAATGTCTGAACCTTTCCTCTATCATCTCTGATTCTCTTTGACTTAACCTTCTTAAAGAAGCTAAAGCTATTTTGTTTTCCACTTCAAAGTTTTAGCTCAAAGAAAGCCCATGCTTCATCCCTATGCCTTTTCAAAGTGAATAACTTAAACACCAGTATTAAATGATGAAGCAGCAGTAGCACAAGAACGTGCAATGTTATGTTGGACTATCTTGATTAAGCATACAGAATGCACCATTTAAATAATACAAGAAAATGAACAAAACATCCTGATCAAACACATTAGGTGAACAAACCCAGCAAACAATAATAACTGAAAAAAAAAAAATTTTGGCTGAATTAGGCAACCTAGAGTTACATACGAATTCGTACATCCATTTAGGACGTGAAACAATCCTGTGACTCACTCTGGTAACCCCTGGGTCACTAAATGAACAGATCCGAAAGCCAATCATATTGGTATTTCACTTTCTAGCAATGAAGAATCCATTTTTCCACGAACCCAGATCAATTCTCCCATTACCCCATCAAAATCGAGAGACAAACCCACAGTAAACCATCAAGACCCAAACTTTTCATGCAATTCCTCTCGTACAAAGACTAACCTACCAAAATTCCGCTCTTTTCCCCCCGATCCTACACTAACATTGGCACCAAAGATCTAGATTTGGTTTCACGGAAGCAACTAAGCATCCGACACAAAGCCAAAAGGATCCAATAAATCGGGATCAGGAGGAATGATCACACTAACCCTTGAACATTTCGGAGGGTTTGGTTGAACCTCCATTCAAGATTGGGACTGGGGTTCCCACGGCCAGTGCCGCCTTCGCCGCCGCTCATCTCCTACCTCGCGCGGTCGTCTCCTCGGCCGCTCTTCGTGGCTTCGTGCCTCTCGTTCTACTCCTCCCCGTATATAGAGGCTATCGCGCAGCCTTCCCCTTCGATTTCCTTGCAGCTATTCAATCCCCCTTCGGCGGACATCCAAAAGTAACGAAGACGGGGGTGGTTGCGGTTGGCGATCTTGAGGTGAGCCCAACGCACGATCACATGAAGCTTGTGAACACGAAATTTGATGCTCGATCTGAACCGACTGATCAAAATTGGACGGCTGTCGATAACCAACTAATGGAATGTCGATCAAGCCATCTGAAATGTCCAGGGGGTGCTCCCCGTAAATCTAAGTTGCGTGGATGAAACACCCCTTGGAAAGTTCATGGGTGATTGTGCTCTCACACACTTGCTGGACCCACAAATTTGTAGGCCCGTACCCCTGAAATATTTCAAGGGTGACCTGGGTGGATATATATAGCAGTACTTATACGACAATGATATAATATATTTGTGCTATTCCTCTCTAATGGACACCAAATACATATGAAACCAAAATGAACATATAGTATTGAAGTTTTATAAATAATTAATAATATGTAAATCTATTATTTATATTTTCCATGAGTGTTATGCTCAAAATATGTAAATGTCATAATTTAAAAAGCTGTGCATTCCAAATAACATAAACATAAGAAACATATGTAGGTTAGCATAAACATTTTAATGTAAAAAGCAGTATTAAGCCTAAACAAAAGTTTTTATTCCTAAAAGAATTAAATATTTTTGAAGAATTTGACTCTTTTTGGCATATTTTAATGCAAATAGCACTAGAATTTTTAAAGATAAGATTATATTCTAAAAGTACTATTACATATTTAATTAATTTTAAAGTAAGTTATTTTTGTAAAGATGGAATCAGCCAAATTCAAGATCGATTAAAACACTAAATTGACCAAATTCAAAAGCACAATAAACAAAAATGAGAATATTGCCATCTGAGGGATGGTAGTGCAATAAAACATCTTGATCCACCTTGATAGGCTCAATTCCATCCACCATGATATGAAGTCTAAATCTAAGTAGCTTTGTGCAATTTGGCTTTGAAATTGTTGGAACACATAAAAATCCAAAGATAATTAATATTTCAAGCCATCTGGTAAAAACATGGTTTGAACCATTTGATAATTTTTAGCAATGATGTAGGATAAGTAATAGCAAATTCATTTGATAATAGAAAATTAAAATAATAATAATAATAATAATAGAAAAAAATAAAAGTATAACTATCATATTTGCAATGACTATGGATAATACTTCCATGAAGGTGTGCACATTCGCATGTCTTACACACAAAAGATGAAATTATTTTATGACCTTGTACCACTCACATACAAGGTGAGAAAAAAAACTCAAGCTTGATTGTTCTGATTGATCTAAATTATAATGTTTTTATCTCTTTCTATAGATCCAAATATAAGAATAAAAAATATAGAAATAAGAAAAATCATAATTATATCGAACCAAATATATGATCTCAATATTCCTGATTTGAAGATAATCTTCCTTATTGATGATATTTTTGATAGATTGACTTTGTTTTCCATAGAACTAAATCTTTAAGATCTTCAATTAAGATTTATAATATTTGATCAAGATCGAATCTGATTTTCTTCTTTTTTTCTACACTTGTTTTCTTTTTCTGTTATTGAATAGATATTGTAATGTGACAAATCTCTAAATCAATTAAATGTATTTTAATAAAAGATAATTAAATTCCTCCTGCATCTCTATGTATATCTTTAAATTCCTACTTATATTTCCTATGCTACACTTATTGCAATAGTATATGCATATACCTATTAGTGCATGATACAAATTTTCAATAATCTTTCGATTTGGATAATCAAAGAAAATTATAAATTTAAGAAATTTTTATATAATGTCCCGATTTTAAAAAATTCTCAAATGGCACTCCTAGCCACATGAAATGATTATTTTATCTTTAGCTTCATAAGAATCACTGTTGTCTCCTTCTCCTTACGTTACCTTTGCTAGGGGCATCACGAGCATGGAGAGGGGTGATTAGCAAGATTAACATGTGCGCATATATATGAGTCCAAGGGATAAGAGGGGAGTGGCTCGCAAGGCTAAACCACAAGCAAAGGAGAGAGGTGATTAGTGGGGCCAACTTGCATGTGGAGACATAAGTGGCCAAGGGAGGGGAAGGGGTTGTAAGTGAGGCTAAACCCTACGCACACAGAGGGAGTTGATCAATGGGCCAACATGCGTACAAAGGTACAAGCGACTAGGGGAGGACAATCGACGGGATGGAGGGAGGCGATCGGTGAGCGAAAGACGATGATCGATAAGGGTATGATAACTATATTAAAAAAATAAGGACAGCATTGAGAAATTTTTAAGTGTATGGTACTTTATGAAATATTCCTAAACTTAGAGGTTTTTTCTTAGAATTGACCTTTTTTTTCTTTTATTATTATCTATAAAAAATTTATATGAATATGCTTTAGGACTAAAAACATAAGATTTGTGTATACTTGAATCGATCATTATTATGTTCAATTGTAAAAGAAGATTTGAAGTTGCATATCTTGATTCTGCCCTTGATTTTTGATCATTTGTCTTTGGTGGATTATTTATCTTTGATAAAAAGATTTAAAGTTGCATAAGGTCACTTTTCACTCATCCCCTACCAAAGCAAGCCTACAAGGCTCCTCCATTTCAAGTATTCGTCCTTTATCAATGTGGCATCCCTAAGCTCTTCCCTTCTACTTTTGATGTCTCCTTCTCCATAACTCCTTTCTATCAATTGTTTGTATCCTCCACACCACCCATAGTCCTACAGGATGATCAATCTTCCCAAACTTTATCTTTATAATACCTTCTTGCAAAACCCTCCTAGCCTTTTCTAGGGAACACATGGTGTTTAAGCCTGGAAGCTGGACTCTTCACTATAGGCTAAGTTATAAAAGACCCAATCACGATCTTCCTTATGCATTGAGCTTAACCTGAGAAACTTCTCCTTGACTATTGTAGAATCGAAGAACACACTCTATAGTAAGTTCCTTAGTAAAACCCCTCTTCTTGAATACCTTAGATTATTCCTCCATAGGCTTGGTAAATCCCTTTAAGTGTCAGATCATCGATTAGCCACCGGTTATTTTTGTTTTCAATTTAACTCTGAAACTAAAATGCTTCACACTAACCCTAATTCCTTAAAAGCCAAACTTTCAACCTTTTCTTTAAAATTATATTTGATTCCACCTAAGCTTCTAAGGGTAATGTTGAGGTGTTAGATGAAGGTCCAAGGATTCAAGTAAGATATGACTTATATGTAGACTTGGATGGCTCATTTGTGGCATTTGAATAACCCATAAGTATGAGATTCATTATTAAGATTGCAATAAATACTTTTTTATGAGAGAAGAAGATAATGTCAAACTTTCAATTTTATTATAGCTGAAGCCTTAGCTTTGTTTGAAGGCCTCGAAACCATAACTACTCTATAGAAAGTTTTTGGATCAAATCAAACCCCTTCAACTTCTAGTCTTTGTCGAGGGATTGTTCATCATTCTTTAAGTCTATATTTTATAATTATTTTTATTTTTTCGATAATTTTAGTTCAGTAAAGTTTATTCACTTACCCAAAATCTCTTAACAATGTAAGCCATTTGTTAGCTTTTTTTTTTTTTTTGTCAAATCTCTTGATTTTCAATTTTTCACTTTGTGGATGACCAACAAGCTTTATGTTTCTATACTTAGCTTCTCAATAATATAATTTTTATTTTTCTTAAAAAATAAAGTGAAGCCTGATATGTTATAAATAAGTATTTATCTTGAATATATCAATCATATATTTTTTTTCATTAGACAAGATCAAATATTTAATAATTCCATCGTGCATGATTTGAGTTATGAAAATTTTATTTTATATAGATTTTGTTTTACTTCAGTTTCAATAATTTTTCCATCAATTTTATAAAATCAAGTTTAAATATATGGAATATCAAAATATCCTCCCAGTGGCTATATAACATTTATTTATAAATATTTTCATTTGAGACATCTAAGATATAAGATAGAAAAAAAAGATGTTCAGATAATTTTTTATCCTACATCTAAGTCTGTGGCAAACTAAAATATCATCTTTAAATTTCAAGATATTGATTGTGTTTGTTGCAATCTAATTAAATTCTACATATTTAATCAAATTTTCAAAAAGAAGATCCCAATGCAATTAAAATTTTCCACATTTATACATATTGTTCCTAATAACCTTTACCTAAATCTTTTAATTTTTTGTGTCAAAACAATCAAACATGAGCTTAATTCTTTGAAATAGATCAGTTATTCAATAACTTAATGGATATCTGATGAAAGAAAAGATTACTACAAGAGTGGATTTTCCCTTTTATGTTATACTCACAAAAGAGGAACTTGTAGCTTCTCTGTGTTCATTCTCTGGACAATTACAAGTTGTGATGCATTAAAGCTTAGTAACCAAATGATGGAAATTGCAAGATATTATAGTAGTCAAAGTCTCCACAAATTTGAAGAGAAATGAAGTAGAAGAAAAAGAAGAAGAAGGAGAAGAAACAGCCTCTAGTGTGCACTTGGTCTTTTCATAGTACTGAAGATTGTATACTTGGTGTTAAAGCTATCTAATGGCTTAAATATATTATAAAGGTTGAGAGATTCATGCATGAAGCTAGCTAACCTTCCACTTATTGTATTCTGGCTTCAGTTCTACAAGTCTAAGGACCTACAGAGATATATAGATTAGTATACTTATCTAAAGTGAAACATTGACTAATTGATAGCTACTGTTAGTCCTCTATCATTTATCTTTTTCTTTCTCTAAAACAATTGACAAATATTCTTTGTCATTCATCATAAAATAGACTTCAACACCATTAATGTTTCTTTGTCCAATTCCTGATATTTCAGACATCTTTGTTCATGATGGACATGTAGAATTGAACCTTGACCATCTACATCTGTCTACCAGATATAGATTGGTCCATCATAAGAAGATCATGCACCTACAGAATGCAAGAAATCTACGTCTATCCATTTAATTCTTTTGCACTGCTGTCTGTCTTATGGATGAATCATTGCTTGGCTACAGGTCAGTTTTCATTAGTATAAGTTAGATGAAGTGGAAATCCACTTTCCTTTGTGTATCCATTTAATCCAAAAGAAATCACCCACTTCAGCTTTAATAACTTGTGCAAATCCTTGAAGGAAGAACAATGAATAATTTATTTCTTCCTCCAACTGCTCTCATCTACTGTGCTGTTCCATCTTGAAAGATCATTCTCTCTTTCCCTCTGAAAAGAAAACTACCCTTACGCATATATATAGCAGATAAGTATCAGCCAAGATCAGAACCAGGAAGTGATGGAGATGAAGAAGGTCTCTTCTTGCTTCTCCACCTTCATCCTCCTACTCTTGAGCTTCACTTCCGTTGTCAGCTCTCAGTCAGACTCTTGCTCCTCTAAGCTAACTGTTAGCAACCTCATTCCTTTCAACACCTCTTCCCTCACCTGCATGTCTGCATGGAGCTCCGAAGGATTCATCCTAAGGGTACACGACATGGTCATGGTAAACCCTTACTTATTTGTCATATAGAATCTAACGCTGCAAGGATTGCATGCATATTCAGTATGAGAACGCAGGGCCAAGTCTGTGGAACTTTGTGCTCTCAGCACCTGATAAAGGGGCGTACATCGCAATTGGCTTCTCTGGCAACGGCAGGATGGTCGGGAGCAGCGCCGTGGTCGGGTGGAAGTCTAGCAGCGGCGTGGGCATCGTGAGGCAGTACTATCTCGGTGGGTATAGCTCGAACCAGTGCCCGCCGGACAAAGGGAGCCTTTCATTAGTGCAGGGGAGCTCGTTGATAGTGTCGCAGAGTTCACGGTTGTACCTCGCCTTCCAGCTCAGTACTGCGCAGCCTCAGTCGAGTCTGGTCTATGCCGTCGGGCCGTCGAACAGTTTGCCGTCGTCCGGTGGCTATTTGTCTACGCACAGAGACATGGCTTCCGGCACCTTGAGTTCTCCTGCTGGCGGCGGAGGTGGCGGTGAGTGTTTCGTGGTTCATCCATTAGACCAGAAAAGGATATCGAAACTTGAGCTTGTGATGTGCAGGGGATGATGATGGTGATGACGATGAGCATGGACGAAAAGGAGACGGGGAAGGAGAATCGTCGAGCGGACGAAAGAGGGGCGGCGACGACGACAGCGACGGAGAAGACGCAGTGGCAAGGAGATCAGGCGGAGGCTTGAGCTTAGCCAAGAAACATGCGCTGCTGACCATCTTGGGGTGGGGGATTCTGTTGCCCATCGGAGCAGCCACGGCTCGATTCCTGAAGCACCACGACCCGCTCTGGTTCTACTCACACGTTCTCGTTCAGGGGGTCGCTTTCGTCGTCGGGGTCAGCGGCGTGCTCGCCGGCTTCAAACTTGAGCACAACCTGGGAGACGGCCGCGACGTCGACGCACACAAGACCCTTGGCATCTTCGTCTTAGCGTTCGGCGGCCTGCAAGTAAGATCGTCATGGCACAAACACTCACCAAATACACAAACAAGATACTCGATGCTACCCAAAATTTGCAGGTCATGGCGGTTCTCATGAGGCCAAAGAAGGAAGCCAAGGCGAGGAAGTACTGGAACTGGTACCACCACAACGTGGGACGGGCGGCGATCGTTTGTGCAGTGGCTAACATCTTCTATGGATTGTGGTTGGCGAAGGAGGCCCGAGACTGGAGCTACGGCTACGGCATCTTCGTGGGGGTTTGGGTGGTCGGCTGCTTCGTTCTGGAGGAGTGGAGGAGGAAGCATGTAGCGGAGTGTGCCTTGTGTTAGGATTGCGTTGCATGGCTCTGCATGCATTACTTTGATTCTTGTGGCTGTGCGTAGAATCTTATTTTGACTGTTCCTCTTTCTTCTTCTCGAGGGTGTATACTTGTTCTTTGATGGTGAAATCATTGTTGGTGTTTTTATCCTTCATGCATCCATGTCTTAGGCAACGTGATGTGCATCAAACTGTGCACGAAGGATCATCCAGTGCTCACATTCATCCAAACTTGGATCTTCTACTGCTGATGCATGAGAAAGATCAGTCCATGAGTTCTTCAAACTAAACTAATGCCTATCGGAAGAAGATTTAGATCTGGAATGCATATAGTGCAGGTGACATGGATCGAATTGATTACTAGCAGCAGGCACAAAACAGGCGGCGCTGCACATCCACAGCACACTGTTTCAGGAGATTATTAATCTGATTCTTGGTCATGGTGACATACACTTGGATTATACAATGTTTCTCAGATAAAATAGCTTCATTTGTTCTCTCTCTCTCTCTCTCTCTCTCTCTCTCTCTCTCTTACTGTTGTTCTTCTCCTTTATGAGTGCAAGAAAAAGACAGTCCTTCTGTAATGTTGACTACGCTTGTGGTGGACACAGACAGCTCTTCAATACAAAATCTGCAGCAACATTATCAATCGTCAACCACCCTTTGACAACCGACAAATGAAGACGTATCGACGTGACATTAGGTAGCCAAAGAGAATCGATTACAAGGAGGTTGAAGACGAACAAACGCGTGGAAGTCGGCGTAAATGGCGTGTGCCAAGCACACGGAAACGGACCAGAAATAGCACCAGAATCCAACCAAGGGAATCCAACAAGTCAACGGTGAGAAACGGTGGGCGCATATATACTGCTTGTGTGTGGATTGGGTAGACTGAGAAGACCAACACACCAAACCTTGAATTATATGAGGTGTTGAATTTTTAAGACCTAACGTAGAAGAATTTAACAAAATAAAAACAAGAATATGATGCGGTAAATTTGGTTATCAAACCCAACGTAACAAAATTGATCCAATATAATCTATTTTTCTAGAACAGATGAAAAGGAGTTCATTTTACTTGATGACAAAGAATGTTAATATCAGATAAAATCCCTTTGACAATCGAGTTAATTTAAATTTATTGTAAGTGAAAAGAAACTCTTGAAAAGTTTCAACATTTGAATTTTATTTAATTAGTATGGAACAAAAATATGCTTTGTATAAGGTTTGCTTGTAATATTGTTGGTAATATAATTTTAAATGACTGACTTTGTGAAAGAATATTCTCTTTACATATCATTTTGATAATATTTTATCATTTTCAAGAAATATGATATCTTATTATTCGGGATGAACTCTACATGTTGAGTCATTATCGACAAAAAATAATTGTTATATTAGAATCCTAAATTAATTTATCATAAAATTTTCTATTTACATATTTGATTCATCATTATGGTTATCATATTTTTCTTTAGTACCCTCTTAACTTATATATCAAATACATAGTTTGATGTCACAATGGTGTTCCATTCTAAAGATTCTGGTTCTCTCTCTCTCTCTCTCTCTCTCTCTCTCTCTCTGTAAATTCTTCTCTTCCCTCTGAAAACATCTTCATCTTTCATCTGACAGATGAACCAAGACACAATTAAATTCCATTAGTTCAAGGTCATCCTTAAGACTTGAAAGCAGACAAACCATTACCTGGCCAGGTTGCACAACACTGCTACTCCACCTAATGCTAACCCACCTTTAGATCAAATTGGTAGTGTTCTGCAGCATGACCATGGCGTGTGGAATCCACACTCGATGAGGATTATATTAATCCAAACAAAGGTATAGATGTTCTATGCCCATGTGATGTGGAGAAGGTTCAGGCAACCTTTCCCCGTCCTCCACCTTAAGCCATCGTAAACAAATGCCCACTTGAGGATTCCTCCACATCCATGACGGCAGCAGTGACAACGAATGCCTCTCAGGGAAGCAAAAGGAAGCAGCCATGTCTTTTCCTTAGACAAAGATGGATCCTTCTTGTCTACTCATCAAGCATTTGTAGATTGCCAAATGACTTGGTTTCAGAAATGCACGTCAAAGCCATAAGAGCTGCTTGATGACACCTTTCTATAAGAACATGAAAGCAAGAGCTTCTGCCTTCACCTCCTCCGTCTTCTTCATCTAAGAACACCTCACCAAGGAAGGCCACAGTAAAAGAGAGGAGATGGAGAGGAATAACACCACCATCTGGCTTGCCATCTTCCTTCTTTCGCTCGTTGACTTCTCCTCCCCTGCCAACTCCCAGTCAGACTCCTGCTCCTCACAGCTCAGTGTCAGCAACCTCATCCCTTTCGACACCGCTTCTTTCCACTGCTTCTCTGCCTGGAACTCCGAAGGCTTCATCCTCAGGGTACTCTTTTGATTCCTTCACCTTCATGCATCAGTATGTTCTGTAGCAGAACGCAGATCTAACATGCAGCATCGCCTCACAGTACGCACAGAGTGGACAAAACCTTTGGAACTTCGTCCTCTCCGCTCCCGACGCCGGCTCGTACATCTCGATCGGCTTCTCGAGCGATGGGAGGATGGACGGGAGCAGCGCGGTGGCGGGGTGGATCACCTCCAACGGTCCTGGGATCGTGAAGCGGTATTACCTTGGGGGGAAGAGCTCGAGGCAGTGCCCGCCCGACCAAGGCAGCCTGCAGCTGGTGGCCAACAACTCGCTGATCGTGTCGCAGTCGTCCCGCCTCTACCTCGCCTTCCAGCTGAGCACCTCGCAGCCCGCGCCATACCTCATCTACGCCGTCGGTCCATCGAACAGCATCCCTTCGTCGGATTACTACCTTTCTACTCACCAAAACCAAGCATCTGCTTCCATCAATTACGCCACAGGTGAGCGAGCACCAGCGATACCTTCCTAACCGGATGAGTGATTCTCACAGTGCTGCATGGATCAGGGGTGGCGTCTGATGGTGGAAGCAGGGGATTCCCAGCCAGAAGATGGCATGGGCTGCTCACCATGTTGGGGTGGGGAGTTCTGATGCCTGTAGGAGTGATCATGGCGCGATACTTCAAGCATCTGGATCCTCTCTGGTTCTACTCCCACATCTCCATCCAAGGCATCGGATTCGTGCTCGGTCTGGTCGGCATCATCGCTGGGTTCAACCTTGACGATAACCTGCCTAATGCTGACACCCACCAGGCCATTGGAATCTGCATCTTGATCTGCGGCAGCCTTCAGGTACCACCAGTTCATCATCTGCTGTCCTCAGGAACCAAAGGAATGCCATTAACATTCTTGTTCTGCAGGTCATGGCATTCCTCATACGACCTGACAAATCATCCAAGATCCGAAGATACTGGAACTGGTACCACCATTATGTGGGCAGGGCTGCGATCGCCTTGGCGGTGGCAAACATCTTCCTGGGGTTGTCCGTAGCACATGAGGACCGTTCATGGACTGTTGGGTATGTCATCTTCCTTGTCGTCTGGGTGATTGCCAGTCTTCTCCTCGAGTTGAAGAGGCGCATGAAGAAGGATGATCTGTAGCACGAGTTTTGATTCCCTGTCCTCGTTTTTTGTTCATCCCGATGTTGCAGAGAGTTGATTTCTCGCTACCGTCTTACCATTGTATTCATTTTACACCTAGTTATATATATTATTCTTCTTGGTAAGAGTTGATGAATTGCCATGAGCAAGAGGAGGTTAAAGCAGCAAACATACTGAACATTGAAACATTATCCTTCACATAACATGGCATGGCCACTCCGAAACAATGTTAGTCATTTGTGTGAACAAAGTTTGGCTATTTTGGACTGGCTTTTCTGAAGTCAAGTTCTGAAACTTTGTATTTGGATTAGAGCTTCCTTTGGATCCTTAATTCTAATGATAGAAGAAACATTGAGACAAGAAAGGAAATTAGAGGTCCAGCTTGCAGTAATTGAACAGATTAATGATGATGGGAGGTGAAGAAACACAATCAAACATCTTTTGATTGCAAATGGTCAGATGGTGGAGAATGGATCAGATTAAACAGGAATGGTAGGAATACTACAGCTAAAAATGAATATAATATTTATGGATTTTTTAAAAGTATTATTATCTTAAATGATAGATGTAATCTTAACAAAGATAATATTTCTATCTATTATTGCCAGGTTTTATCTCTCTTAAGCAAGCCCTATATCTTATATATTTTTTATCAAAATTATTAATTACACTAAAAACAAGAAAAATCAATCTCGTGTAAATTAAAAAAAACACATTTTCTATGAATTTTTTTTTTCACATATTCATAGTATATGTGAGAAGTGATTTTGGTCTAAAAATTATATATATATATATATATATATATATATATATATATATATATGGAAAATGGTAAACCTCTTGGAAGCAAGATTATATTATTTTGTGGCAACATATTGGAATCTCAAAATATTTCAAAAAATTATTTGAGCTATTATTATCACTTTAGGTTTTAGAAATATAAAACTTCTAAAAAAAATACTATATTTAAACAAATTGATAAAAATAAAAAAATATATATATATTCATTTCATTAAATTAATACATAACATTAGACCAAGATGTATCAAGAAAGGAAGATGTATTTTCCAAACAAATTGCTCAAAATATTGTTTTCCTACAAAAATTATCCTACCCACTTAACATTCACAACAGGATGCGTTCAAGAGGGCTCGAACTCTGACTTCTCGATCGCGTACGGAGCGCCTTAATAAACGTGCCCGCACTGATCCTTGATGGATGATATCCCAATCTTAGACCGGCCGGTTCATCTGAAGCCGCAGCCACGGCCCAATTCCGACGGCATCGACCACAGGCGCCTAGAAATCCCTAGAATATAAGAGATCGACCATGTTAATTGAAGCCTCCCCAAAACGATCCCGAGATCGGACTGCGCGCATCGTGTGGATCTCCAGCGGCAATCCCCCTTCCCGACCAGTAGGTGCGAACAATCGTTAATCTCCCTCCTTGCTTTTTCCCCGGAAACAAAACCCTTCTCTTCATTTGTCGTGTGATTCTCACTACTTATCGACTGCTAGATCTGTTAATTTTTTGATTGGCTATTTAACAGCGGGATATAAATTGAAATTGACAGATGGTTGGTGTGACTCTTGATCATTAATTTTTTTGTTTTTGGGGCACAGGGTTTGGCACTGTGAATCCAATTTCTTGTTTGGGGTCAGAATAAAAGATCCGTGGATGATATTGGGCACCGTGATCATTGTCTCGGGCTACTTTTAAGTATACAGACACTATCTCTTGCATTTCAAGTGTAGATATTGGGCACCGTGATCATTGTCTCAGGCTACTTTTGAGTATACAGATACTATCTCTTGCATTTCAAGTGTAGGCTCTGAGCTGTTTAGGGATTGTTTTAACCGTGATTCGTTGATCTTAAGCTGGTTGTAGAGAGATGGGGAAGCCACTGATCTATGAAATATGGGAAAAACCTGCGAGTAGTTGTGTCATAGGGATATGCTCTGCGATTTGGTTCTACATTCAGAAGAAAAACATTGGCTACTCGAATGTGGGATTGAGTTACGAGACGGCGATCGCAGGACAGTATTGGAGAATCATTACATCTGCGTTCTCCCATATCAGTGTCGTGCATTTGGTTTTTAACATGAGTGCGCTTTGGAGCCTTGGAGTCGTAGAGCAGCTGGGCCACCTGGGCCTCGGGATCGAGTTCTATCTCCAGTATACTCTTGTTCTGGTAGTCTTATCGGGAGTGTTAGTTCTATTAGCATATCATATTCTGATTCAGAAATTTAAGCTGGAATACTTTAGAAGAGTGACGGCCGTGGGCTACTCATGTGTGGTCTTCGGGTGGATGACGATTCTTGCAGTGAAGCAGCCATCTTCGAAGCTGAATCTGTTTGGGGTTCTCTCTTTGCCAATCAGCTTTGCGCCCTTTGAATCGTTAATCTTCACTTCCATAATTGTACCCCAAGCAAGTTTCATCGGCCACTTGTCTGGTATTATTGTTGGCTATTCAATAGCCTGGGGTTTGATTCATGGCATGAGCAATTACTGGGCAATTTCAATGCTTGGATGGCTTATACTCATGTTTATACTAAGCCTGAAGCGCACTGGGGCAGTTGACCTCCCCTTCATCGAGATTGAGCCTGTTACAGATCCTTCACTTCCTGCTGTCGGCTTTATTCCTTCTGGTAATGGACGAACTTTGCAGATGAATATTTTACATGGCAGAGGTGCGGAACTTGTGTAACTTTTGGAGCAAAATACATCGCCAATAGCGGGCACATAACATTGCTTGCTTGGAACACCCAAGAGGAAATATAATATTGTTTTTTATTATTATTCTCATGGTAAAAGATTGTGCTGTTTCTAGATGTCAGAGAATTCCAATTGTAAGCATTCTCATGGTCATGACACAAAATTGTTATGCAAAGTGTTGTATATGTTTCAGTCAATTCATGTCTTTGAAAAAATCAGTTTTGGAGCTTTACATAACTGAATATGTGGACTGTAGATGTCATATTTTAATGGTTTCAGTCTCAGATCTTGGAACTTGAGTTTTATGTGTCATATGTTCTAGTCAAAATAGAAACATCTGGTTTTGTATTTTCTATTCTTCACTGCCACTAGCCAAAACTGGTTTTGTACTTTCTTTCATCGTGAGATATTTTACAGTTATCTACAGTTGAGGAGGATCTCTTGTGGGCTAACTTGTTAAGGCATGCATTTACAAGCCAATGAATTGTGATTATTTGGCATATTGTGCAATACATGATGAATGACTTTTCGCATCTTTTTAAGTGAATTTTCGAGAGTTGTTGAAAGTTATTTTTAACTGCTTCAAGTAATCAGAACCAGATTTCATAGATAGTGAATCATCATTGCATTTTATTTTACGTGATATATCATTTGTTGATGTGAAATTTCCTTTTGTTGTATTTGTAAAAGTGAATTGGTCATTCATTCCTTTATCTATGTAGTTTACCTCTGCTTATGGATTTTGATGATGGAAGTTGACAGGATGTTCCTCCGCATTCTCTTCTCTTCCCCCTGTAGTTGTGTGATGATTAATCATGGAGCCCATCTTGATTTCATATGGAATTGGTTTGCTTTGCATTCAAAGGAGACAATGATTCAACTGTGATAGTCATGTATGTATTTGTTCTGTTTCAACCTTCCTGCAATACAGAAATCAGCTCACTGGTAAATTAAGATTTGATCTGCAATGATATCTCCTCATGTGGGAAAATTTGTGTTGCCGTCGATCATTTGATTACAGAGGTGTAAAACAGTTATAGATCATCCAACTCTTCGACTGTGTGCCAACAGACATGCAGGTTATTTGTTGTCGATAAAGAATCTCTAATCAATACATATGTACAAATGATACTAATGTTTTCATGAATAATCTTAATTTTCTATCCATTCTTAATCTGTGTTTTATGTTGTGAATTTAAGATTTTAAATTATGTATTGAAAGAATTATTTAGTGCTTATTAGTGAAAAAGAAAGCCTATGCTACTTTGTATTAATGTTAAGTGGAATTTTGAAAAATGTAATACATTATAAAATAGGTTAATTTTTTTTCCAAAGAATTTGACTTTAATTTTGGCACATTTTATTAAGCATATATAGACCAAAGACTTTGAAAATAATATTATAAGTTAAAACTCTGTTAAATATTCATAAGAACATTAGTGGAAGCTATGTATCTCTTGCTAACATCTAGAGACTAATGAAAAATATTAACACTATCCAAATATGTTATAATTTTAAGACTAATTAATTAATAAATTACAAGATTTAAATATCTTTCAGCACAGTATTGTGCATTTGTGCACATTTTACAGTAAGTTATATGTATTGTTAATGTAAGCATTAGTACAAATTAGTAAGTTATATATATTGGTAATGTAAGTATTATACCATTTTCAGGAATTCCTTCAACATTATGTAAAAATAATACAACTACTATAAGAAAGAATCAATTCACAAAATTTCTAGTCCAAATTACCTATGAATGATATACATTATATTTTGTATACCTTAAAAAACGACAATTACTTGTAAAGGATTTAAGTCCCTTCAGTATGTTTTTATATTAGAAATATCGACTAAAAATTAAACACGATGTAATATTTTTTAATTAAAAACTCATGAGAACGTTATGGTAAATCCATTGCTATGTAAGAATCTAATATATATCAGCCATAAAAACACAAACCTTGAAGCTTTTCCTAACCATGCCAAGGTTGGCAATAGCATCATCTTGTGGATCATCTGGTTCGCATGTAACCTTGAATGTGAGTGCATGAGCTGCATTGAGATCACAACCTGCATTTTTCTCAAGGAACAAATCAACCAGAAGAACACAAGCAGGCATGGAATTTGTATAAACCTAAACCTCTTTTATATTGGTACCGTCAGAACAATGATAGAGGGAGGGGCTTAAAAATGATGCAACATCATCAACTTGTTTCGACCCAAATGTATCCCGACACACCAAAGATCCAATATGTGAAATGGAATAGCTGAGGCTCCAAGCTCCAATCTGCAAGTTACCCGGTTGTACCACCATGGGAAATAGCTCAGCAAGAGCATTAATTTTCATTCAGATGCCAAGCATGAATTCTGCAAGTTACCAACCATGATAGCTTACATACTAACCAAGAGGACCGACTACAAATAGATAATCACATTCATCGTCGGCAAATCTGAGTTGCTTTGGATGGTTCAGATACTATAACCAACGAGAAACAAGCAGGCGATACTTCATGGATAGGATTTAGATAGCTATGGAGCACAAACCATTTTACTCTTGAGCACTGTTGTTGTCCGATGTGGCCTCCCCACGTTGGTTCTGAGAAGTCGATGATCCCTTCATTCTTAGGTCTGCGGGTGGTTGCTGCTGTGGCTGCAGGGTGTGTAAATGCTGCAGCGATGACGGCGGCTGAATCTGATGTGATGGCTGCAGCTGTTGTGGATGCTGAGAATGGATCTGGAGTTGCTGAAATTGGTGGGCTGCCAGGAGAGAGTGCATCGCTTGATTCTGATGGTAAAATTGATGATTTGCCCCAAGGGAAGGTGGAATGGTGTTTGTTGACTGTCCACCATTTGGTAGCATCTGGCCTGTAGCCAGCTTCAGGTGCTGAACCTCTTCTCTTAGAGCCTCATTCAGTGCTACACCAATCAATAAGAGATTCAAAGTACATAATTGAGTTGTTGAACAGAATAAGAAAGCCCCTTGATAAGTAAAAAATTAGTATTGCATAAAAATGAGGAGATTTCATTTTAAATTCCAACTAGACAAAGGCATTATTTATAACGGTCACAATTGGCTTAGGATGTTCAATGGAATACTAATATCAAACCAAACAACCAGCTACACGAAGGTACATATATATCAGCAGATCTTGTAACAAACACCATCAGAGAACCTTATGTTGTGCCCATGAATCAAGAACCAACTAATCAGGCCACTAGCACCATTAATTTCATTACTCTTGAATGAGGAAGTTCATAAGTTAACATGGTTAAAAGATGAATGACCGAAAGATGTCTGAACCTGAACAAATCTTGTAAAGGAACAAATGCAAATGCCAGAAAATCATTCTTACATAAACGAATTTTAGCTATGAAATTAACAGATGCACAATACACGATGAGAACCATACCATCCTGTAAGTGAACCTGCTGTTCCATGGTCTGCAATCGCAGTTTTAACTCGTTATTTTCAGCCGTTAGGCCATTGGTGTCTCTCTGTGAATGACAAAATTATTTTTGGTGAATCTTTTGCACATCTCACAGAATTTGTCATATTCATATGTCAACTAGGAAAAGATATACAGGAGTACAAGATGATGAACTATACCACAATTGGCCAAAAAATTTAAAACATTGTCCTAATCATTTGATTTGTTATATATTTGAAAAATGGCAACAGAAAATTAAGTTATCGTTCTATGCATCATCGCATAAACATGGTATTGTTTAATAAAACTTACATCCATCAATAAAAAGAATCCAAGAGAGCTTTACAAGGATCCAATATGGTCCACTGTCTGTGTTTCATCACGTAGATAACAAGAGTCTTTGATTTTTCAGGCATTCACAAAAACCTCAAATACAAAATAAATGGAGATGGCATGCCTTAACATGTTTACATATATGAGCATGAGCAAAAATGTTTATAGCAAAATTCTGGATGAGGCTACAGCCCTCTTGGCTTTTGTGGGTAGGAATTTTTGTCAGGGTGGATATGGATCTATCCATTCAAGAACTAATTCCATATCCATTAAGTGGTTACAGAATAAAAAAATGAATCTGAAACTGATAATAAGAGCATACAAAATCAATAACCAAATCCATACCCGGTACTGTTTGGATATCAGCTTCGATTTAAGTTCTAAGTTGGCTTACAAGCAAAATGCATATCAGCTGTAGATATTGATACTATCACTATCATTAATTTACAATTAATTACAATATACCCACATGTAACTTAGCATGATTTCGACTTTTCTACCCATGATTTCATGAGTATCACTCAATCCAAGGTTTCATCTTTTAAACAATTAATCCTTGTCATCACCAATATCAAATTAAAAGTTAGTAATGTGGAATTGACATCATGGCATAGCTAACATTGTGGTAATATTCATGTGAACCCCACAGAATTTTATATACGTTGTGCTTTAATGGCATTAAGATGGTGTGTGTACCATCCATGAGAACCAATGGAAATCTTACATCAGTTGTGCTCACATGTTACCAGCATGGCTCCTATGTGATCTAACATTAAACCACACAGTTCATGTGCATCCCAAAAGCATATGTGGATTAGGCATTGCATAAATATAGAGCACATATATGCCTACTCGGACAATATTGTATCCTTGACCATGCATGTCATGTCAACACCATATTAACATTATTTTAAAGTTACAAAAGTGCTAATGCATAAATAATTCTTAATTTTGTCTACTAATATGTCAAGCTTTTGGTATTAGCTTTAAATTTAAAATTAGCCTACTCACAATACAACCAAACACAAAGGATAAATGTTACAATCATATCTTTAAGTGTCTGATGAATAATGTCAAAGAATAACTTTCTGATGAAGTACAACATATAACAAAATGTGTCTGGTTCCCAACTATTTTAGGGTCGATCTTTTGTTGCCATTGTGGTCCCAGTGGAACCATATCCTTAATTAAGAATATTTAAATCTTCATTATAGTTTTTATTAAAACCATTTTAAATATTCATTTACCTTTCCTCGGACCACTAGCAGTAATCATTACTCCTATTTACTGCATCTGTAGATCAACTTAACATATGCTTATACTATCTTATTTTATCCTCTACCGAAGTGACACTAGTTCCTATTTCCTATCAACTCCATTTATCCATCTCAATATTCTCATCTTGATCAATACAAACATTTTATATATGTTACCTATTAACTGTCCAACATCTAAAAACTTTCTTATAATTTTTTTCTTTTAATCTCAGAGGTACCTGATGATTACATAAAATTCTTGACATCCTTCATCATTTTAATAATCTTTTTTTTCTATGAATAATATTCTTATCAATCTCTTCATCTTATTGAATAACTAATTCATGATATCTAAAATTTTTATTTAATAGATATTTTTACCCATCCAACTTAACTATATGGTTTGTTCCTAATATTACTAAAACAATAGCTGACATACTCAATCTTAATCCTACTCAATATAAAATGTTTATTTTCTAGGTATTGTCCCCATAACTCAAGTTTAATATTATTCTATTTAGACTCTCATCAACTAAAAACGATATCCAAGGGATATTGTAAAACATAAGTGGAGATAATTATAAGCCAAGGGTGTAAACTAGACAAAACTTTGAGTAAATAACAATATACCCTCAAATTTTGGTATGACGGAATATTAAATACACATCCTATACTATATCAAACAATAGAACCAAACAATTACCAATTAACATGTTTTGAATATAAGCATATAAGATATATGGATACACTTATCATACAAGCATTAAGTATATAGAATTGACAATATGTATGTAAAATTGACAATGTGTCTTATTGGATATTTTAATGAATCACATAGTATTGTGAAAAATCACATAGTACTTGAAAAATCAGATTGGATTTGAATCTGATGCTATGTTTATTGGGGGTTGGAATCAAATGAACATGTTTAAAAAATCTATGGATTGTCACGAACTTGGCTGGATTTGCCTAAGTCATACGGCACATTTGTGTGTCCGTTTGCAAAAGGTCAACCTCTCGTAACCTCTTAGGGTCCCATAAGGACCTAGCAAAGAGAAGACATGTTAGAAGAAGCATTATACTTAAGATCACACAGATAGATATTTCAGCAAACACTTGATAGACAATGCAAATTACAAACATATACTTCACAAGATCCGAATGGTCGAACGACAAAGGGTCTAAAAAGGTTCGTCACGGCCAAAAGATCCCATGAGTGCCCACATCACACTATTGTGAAACAAGATAACGAACCAGCTCAACACAATACCCCAAAGGCCCATCCAACTATGTGCCACCTAGGGAGCTCCATGGTGTTGTACTGGCTAACACTTCGCGCCACTCTGCGCAGCCAGAAAACACCCAAAATGGTTGCCTAGATGGTATATTTTTAGGCAATTTTGCCTCTGGGTGATGACTGCACACAACCTTCATGTACATAACTGAAACGACCACAAAAACCAACTAAAATTGGGCTATCAAGCCAATTATAAGCCCTCTATATATTGTGTAAAGCATGAACAAAACTGAACAACACGAACATACAGAAACATTACATTAAACACCTTGCCAACAAGGATGTCTGTGATATTCTCCCCCACTTATTCTTTCGATGTCCTCATCAAAGCCTTTATAAACGCTACAACGTCTCACCTTCGTTGAATCTTCAATCTTTTACTTTAGCTGCAATGCACCTCCCTGGGCTTTCAACTACTCTATGTCGTTGTTGTTGAGTAGTTGAACTTTGATCTGCCAAAATTATTTTAACTCGCCACTAACTCTAACTCTGGTGTGGGGTTGGTCGAGTTGTGCTGATCTTCGCTGGTCCCTACAAATCCTTTGGATGAAGGAAAAGACCTTTCCTATTGTACACTAGTCTCTCAAACATCTCGCGTCGCTTAAATTGGATGGATGGTTGTTGGAGCTTTAATATCACCTTGTAAATTTTGAAGTTTTTGAGATCTTTCCTTCGTAAAATTTGCCCATTGATTTCTCTTTTGCTCGGTTGTCACCTCCAAGTAAGTTTGCATCATCTCTGTTTTCGATTGGTATTTTGTTGGGAAATAAAACAGATAATCTACTCTCGATAGAACCAATAGCCATTTGTGAGGATTTGACAAATATTATTTGTTATTACATCTCTTCGAAGGGTCTTTGAACAATTGCAAAGCTCGTCTGCCAAATAACTAAGAGAACTAGGGTACTTCGTTTCGCCCATTCTCTTAAGAGTTGAGAAGGCTCCACCTCGAGAGTTGTACTTCATACATTAAGCTGGTTACTAGCCTTAACCTACTCTTTACTCACACTTATGAAGCACCTTAAGTGTTTGCACTCCTTGCGCTGAGTTAACTATTGTGATTCACCTTCTCATTGCCATCAAACTTCTGGAATGCCAGAAGTTTTGCTTGGAAAGAGCAAAATTTTGCCGTAACTAGAGCAAGTCTCTATTGGTTTTGGTGATGAGAAGTTTGTCAACACTAATCTTACATAGTTTCCTGGTCTCTACCCTTCTGCCTTATCATGATACTTGGAGTTTGCCTTTACATTCTCCACCTCCTCGACCTCTTTTACAACCATACGCTCTCCCTCCATGAGAGCAAAGAATCGATAACTCCACGGAAGTCCCACCTCTACAGTACTATAGCGCTTTTAAGCCCATGGCCCTACTATTTGTTATCTCGTATCTACGTTCCCTTTCGAGATTAGTAGATTTGCATCAATGGCACTATGGTACTATTTTGAATCTACCTCCATGTCGATTGATACTTGGCTTTGGGAAGCTAAGTCTCTCTAGACTCATCGTCGCTTCTTTGCCCCTTTCAACCACCTGCTTCAACACCTTTGTGTTCTCCAAGTAGTTCACCTTAGTCGATAGAAACATAAACTACAACTCTTATGCATGGCCTCCATTATCATGTTGCAAACTCATATCGATTTTGTTCTCCTTTGCATTCTTAACAGTAATGTTCGCTCGCTCGACCTTGTCCTTTGACTTGTTGGGATCCCTCGAGTGAATATGAGCTTTAGAATAGGCTAACTCTCTAGTCACTCCGAGATTATACCTTTGTATGATCAAGATTCCCTATAGGACTCAATGATACTTGCATTCGGAATTCCTCCTCGGTGGTACGTAACCCCCATATGCTGATGACCAAAACTTTCATCCAATGCAAAATTTGATACACGCACCAAAGCCTCACCTCTGTGGTACCATGACATTCACTCCTTAATTTCATAGCTCTTCTTGTTATCATGTTGCCCATCGAAGTGGGGCTCCTAATAGCTCATGATCATACCTTTGTATGACCAAGTCCCTCACTGGACTTCTATATGTGTCACATTGCCTTAAATTGTTCCACCATGATTCGCTACACCATGTCGCCTCTTGGTGACATCTCTTTATTGTATTTTGATCTTTTTGCGTGATGAACTCGGACTATGATCTCTCCATATGTGGCCTCCGTCAGCTCATCGTAGGGTCTTCACTACCTCCGATTGTGTTTTCTCCTTCGACAATAGACCTTCGTCCACCCACTCTTGGGTCACACACGGATGAAGTGTAGCTTTCGGACAGCCTATCGCCCAACAACTCTCAAGATCCACCGACTTAACTAGTGGTTTGATGCATCATTGTCTGGATCCTACGCCTCTACCCCCAACACAGTCTCCGCTGCACCCAACTCTCATTGTGGTAACTCGAATGGTAGCACTATGACATATTCTTCAAAGGTGCCCGCCTTCGTGCCCTCTTACCCTATGCCAATGCCTTCTGACTCCAGCTTCACTTCTGTAAGTTGAGTCACCTTAGCCCCTCTGTCAATTGTTTCACTGAGACAAGATACATGTGTCTCGAAGCTAACTTTAGCACCATACAAGATGAGTCGGCTCCATCATAATGAAGAACCAACATGATCTCACTCTTGCCTCTATAAGAGTTCATGTCCTTAACCTCTGTCTAAGAAAAGCTCTTATGCCTCTACTTTATGTTCCGTCTTCTATATCGACTCTCTTCATGCAACTTACGCACTTCACCAAATTCCACCCAAGTTGCTCCACTTCTCGATTCATATTGAGATTATGGTGGCTCTTGTATCCACCATTCCATGGGTCAACCCTTTGTTGAGCCCGATCTTCACTTTGACTCTAAGTGTTTCTTCGTTTGGTGTTGCTTGGAGTCGCTCCCCAACTTGATCTCACAATGCATCAACCAATACATTACCTCATGCGAGATCATGTGATGCCTCCTTGTCACAAGCTCGGTTCGTTGAGCTTTATAGAGCTTTTATCTTGAGGTACCTCCCTCAACATATGTGATCTGCTATACATGAATCTCCCTTTGGCCATCCCAAGACTTTCCTCTTTGCATCCTTCCCTTTGGAAGTTACGGAAATCATCATCTCCTTGACTACTCCGCCTTGTTGAGTCAACTATGCAATGTTTCGCCACCACAAACGTACTTTCTAGATTGCGACTCTTCACCAATACAGTCTCCATTGCAGCTTGCAAGGCCTAGTAATATGTTGAACCTGCTGCATAATTTAAACTTTTACAGATATATCATTCTCATGCCAAAAAGAAAGTTTATATGCTTCATGGCGCTAAATTTCAATTGCCTTAGGATAGCCACGGATAGTCCGTCGTCCATATACAATCCCTTACATGAGTACAAAACTCTTCGAGTCAACAATTTCCCTCGCCTCTGCGAGCTTTGCACAAACTCTTTCGGTTATCAAGCAACCCCTCCCTCCTTACACGATCTCATCCGTTGCCAAGTGACCCCACTTGCATAGAGCACCGTCAAGTTTGTTTGAGTTGCCTTTTGATAGCCATGGACAATTCACTTGGGATGGCCACATATAGTCCATCGTTTGCATACAAGCCCTTACATGAGAAACAAATTCTTCGAATCAACAATTCCCCCTCACCTCTGCGAGCTTTGCAAAAACTCTTTTGGTCGCCGAGCAACCCCTCCCTCCTTGCATGGTCTCATCCGTCACTAAGCGAGCCTACTTGCATAGAGCACTATCAAGTTTGGTTGCCTACATTGAGTTATAGCTTAAACTTGACCATCTCAACCTTTGTGCACTATGCGTTCTTCCCAACTCATTTATCTTTGTGGTGTCTCTTGCGCGAAGGGTTAGCCACTCCTCTGAATGCCAAACTCGGATACCCGCTCCTCTAAGCAACTCCTTTCCCCACATCTCTATGCATGTTTCCCTCAAGCACATGCATGTTAGTTGCCCTCAACACATTCCAACTAGGTTCCTCATGTTTGCATGTCAAGTGTTTCTAAGTGTGTTCGTCCTACTCTGATACCATTTATCACAGACTCTAATACACGATAACATGTTTAAAAAAAATCTATGGATTGTCACGAACTTAACTGGATTTGCCTAAGTCATGCGACACATTTGCGGGTCTATCCATAAAGGATCAATAGCCCCATAACCTATTAGGGTCCCCTAAGGACCTACAAAAGAAAAGAAGTGTTAGAATATACATTATACTCCGGATCGCAGAAGCAGACATTTCAGAAAAATACTTAATAGACAATGCAAATTACAAACATAGACTTTGCAAGCTCTGAATAGTCGCACGACAAAGAATCCAAAGGCATCTACTATAACCAAAAGTCCTCACAAGTGCCCACATGGCACAGTTGCAAAACAAAGCAGTGAACCAACCCTAGGCAATACTCTAAAGGTCCATCCAACCATGTGCCACCCAGGTAGCTCCAAGTTATTGTATTGGATAACACTTCACACTAATCTATGTAGCCAGAAAACACACAAGATGATTTCTTGGATGACTTATTTTTACGCAATTTTGCCTCTACATGACGATCGTACATAACTTGCATGTACAGAATTGAAATGGTCACAAAAGCCAACCAAAATAAGGATGTCAAGCCTACCATAAGTCTTCTACATGATGTGCAAAGTATGAACAAAACTGAACGACATAGACATATAAAAACATTACATCGAATACCTTGCCTACAAGGCTATCCATGATAGGATGTTGAAATAGACAATGCGAGTCTATTGGCATCAGTAGTGTGAGGAAAGGGGGAGAGAGAGAGATCTAAGAAACTATACTAATTATTATAAAAATCGAATTGAATTCTCTTAATTTAACTGCAAATATTACCTTATACAAAACTCTATGGTAAGATAAGAATCAAGTAGTCAAATCTCAAATAGTTGAAAGCCATGTTAGCGCAACTAAATGGAATCGTAAGATGATTAAGATATTAGTTAGATGTGATGTTAGTTACTACCTTATCTTAACCTAATTATTCCATCTAATAATTTTCTGCCCATGTTTAAGAGTATGATCTATGGAATGATAAAAAAGATGAAATACCTGTAGCATTGTCAGTTGAGCCGACAATGTTGTTGCTTCAGTTTGTAGAGTCTGCACCTTCCGCTCAAGCTCAGCAATGTATCGCATCTTCCTTTCTTTTGATCTTGCAGCTGACTGTCTGTTGGCCAAGATCCTATAACAAATACCAACTCTAATCAAGAAAGAAAATCCTGCATAGGGTGTCAAGGGTAAAACTTATAGCAAAAGAATATCTTCTAGCAAGAAAAGTCAGTTTAGATATAGAAATTAATTACTGGAGTCGTGAACTTATGAGCTTGTGCATAAATACCTCATTGAAATAAGTACATCCATAGTCAGGAGGCATAGCAAGACATGCAAGTGAAGAACTTATTGCATAAGAATGCCTAATATCTAGTTAACCTAAGGAATGGAGAGTGTTCAACAACAAATGAGCATAAAAAATTATCTCAATGGCTGATTGGCATGCTCTTATAAAGCTGAAATAATCTTAAAGGATATTACCCTCAAGTGAATCTGACAACTGAAGTAAATAACACATAACTATCTCAAAGACAGGCATCTAATTTATGTTTTATTATGGAAACAAGTCCTGCAGGTACCATCACAAATTCATTTTGTTAATTAAAAACAAGCCACAACAACATTACAGATTTAACATTCATGGTAAAGTTGACTGAAAGTTAACCCATTAGTAAATTAAAATATGCATATGAGCTACTATAAGGAGAGAACAATCATGGAAATCACAATTGTGGCACAACACATCACCTGATGGCTATAAACAACAAATTGAAGTAGCTGCCACCGTATGTAACTTTGTCCTTAGTTACATCAGAAGGAACTGGATTTTAAAACAAGATGAATGAAAATTTCTATGACAAATAACATGGAACTTTTCAACCATTATCACCAATAAATATAGGTGCCGAGAAAATTTGATGATGACCACATCAGCAGGTGTTTATCATGGCAGATGCATCTTGAAGATGCTAATATGGAATCCCACATTAAAGAGGAGGAGCCATAACTTGGTTCATTCTCATAGTTATCTGAATGTTTAATCTGGATGAGCTAAATGGTTCTCTAATTAGTTGACATAAATTAACTGGGAATGATGTGACAAGCAACATCATTTTTATGTTAAAATAATGATAAACAACAAAAAAAATTGACAGTATAAAAGATCATAAATGACAATAATAACAAATGTTAGCTGACAGCAGTCTTTCAAGTTATATGTATGGACTAGGGTGATATTCTTTTATCACTCAAGAATTAGTAATAACCAAACAAGGACCTGGTGTGTCTCAATATGAGATGATGAACCTATAACGCATCAGTAAAAGCCTTATATAGCATGCATTTGGTTTCGGTGTCAATAAATACTTCCAAACTAACAATTAATTTGACAAATAGTTCTACTGAATAACTTAAAGGAAAATAAATAACTTTATTTGGTAAGGAAGACCTCTTTGTGCGCTTTGGATCAACAAGAGCCAGTTCTGCAAGTTTTGCAGCTGACATGGCTTTCTTCGCCTCTGCAGATAATGGTCCTTCCCCACCAGACAGCAGGAACTCTGACTTGATTGCAGTAGATCCATCCAAAGATTGGCTATGCTGATGCCTTATCCTTGGCTTCTCACTCGAACTCGATGCCACATTCTCACCCTGAAGAGGAGCCTGAACGGGAGGCAAAGCAGACTGTGAAACCTCACCAATCGACAGAGCAGCAGAGGTAGCACCAGAGCTGAACTTTTCCACATCGATGTACATGGAAACGAGGTCCTCCTCAGTCTCATCAGACAGCGATGGTCCACCATGCGACCCCACCACACCAAGGTCACTATCAAAGCTGATATCATCTGGGAGGCCGAGTATTTCTGAGTGTGCTCTACGGTGACCAGCATTCCTTTGCGGGAAATCAGGCATCCGGCTGACATCATAGCTGAACCGCCGAGCATCAGATGGTGTCTCGTAAGCAAAATGACCAGAATTCGAAGATGGCTGAGAAGAAGAAGAGGCTGAGAGATCACCCATAAAGCTGAAACTGCTCGAAGGGGAACCAAAGGGGGAGTATCGTGGCAAATGGGGCGGCAAACCACGACCACTACCTCCACCTCCGCCTCCGCCAGGTGCTGGCGACTTATCCTTGTCCATGACTATGGATGGATCCACAGAACTCAACAATCACAAAGGTACCACCTTTCTTAGAGAAACCAGTACGGAATCCAGAAACAAACTTAGAGACGAGGTCACAGATGGAACCCCAACGATCAAAGATCCGTAACTCTTCAGGATCAACGAAATGTCCTTACTTTTTGGACAATCGCCTAAACATCTGGTGGACGTGAAGGAAACACAAAGTCAAACACAAAACATCTATAGATTATGTTTATGTCAGCAAACGATAGAGCTTTCTTAAGATCTCAAACCCAACAAAATCAACTACGAAAAGAGAAGCGATCGAACCAAAAATAGAAACGTTTTTCCGCTAATACGAGTCCTAGAAACGGGTCGCAGCGACAGGGCCCTGAACCCTAGAAATGCCGAGATCTGGGTTTCCAAAAGCGAGAAAAGATGGCCGCTTTTTAGGAAGCGAACTATCTGGACCCAAAAAACACTCGAACGCAGCAAAGAACAGATATTCTGAGCCGGCAGACACTGACTTCCATCTACTAATCAGATGACATTGACGGAGGGGCGTAGGAATGCTTTACGGGGCCGGGAGGATTGAGGAGATAAGCATCACACGGTTTCAGATAGGAAACCCGTAGGATAAAGAGATTGCTAAATAAACATTTCGTACCACGTTGCAACGGATTACAAACCTTCGCTGCGAACTCTCCCCTGCAAGTAATCGATCGATGAGTCGGAAGAACTCGTTGAGGCAGAGCGACGCTGAACCCTCAACCCCCGTCGCTGAATGCATTCCCAAAAGAACAGCGACACTTCCGGTGAGACCCGGTCGACAAGAAACAGCGGCCGGCTCGTCGTACGGTAGTCCGACGGCTGGTAGGTAAGTGGGCGCCACGATCTTCGTGCGCGACCGCGAAACGAAAGATCCGACGGCCATCTTGAGACCGTGTTGACGGCGTGTGATGGTCACGTGCGTTCGAGTCCGTGGATTGGGCTGGCCCACAACCTCATTTGGTTCGGGAGACAGGAAACAGCCTCCTGCTCGTAAGGCAGTTCGACACTTGGCATTTGATGAGCGAGAGCAGCAGAATTCATGCATGATCGTCGAACGGAAGATCTAACGGCCGCCTCTAGACACTGATGACGGCGTGGTCACGTGGGTTTGAGTCAGTGGATTGGGCTGGCCCAGTACTCAATAGGCTGCTTCGATCCCGCCATGTCGCGACAGAAAACAGCTCCCTATACCTATGAGAATCCGAGACCTGGCCGGCAAGGGAGAGGGGATTCCTTCGAGATTCGCGCATGATCGTGGAACGTTCAACGGTTGCCTTGAGCCCTTGATGATGGCATGCTATTGTCACGTGAGTACGAGTCGGCCCACTGGGAAGGCAGTTGGTCCAAATTAACACAGACAATATCTAATAAGTATGTAGTTGATGAACTCAGTGTTTGCCATCCATAACATTGACATCGATCTGACATAGATAAAATGACATAAACATAGGTCCAAATTAACTCCCATCACTTTCACGGACAATAAGTTATTTGAGTAGAAAACTGCCAACAAAGTTTTATATAGAGAACATTCATCATCATTTGAAGCATTCCCCTCTGCCCAGTAACAATGCCAGAAGTCAATGGTCAGTCAACTCCTTGACATGAATTCATGCTAGGTTTTATAGTTCATCCTGCAATTAAGACAGTGCAGTATTATTAGGTGAATCATCAAGATAGCGCTAGTGAGTATGAAAGTAATGACAGAAGGAGCTCAGTACTTACATGGTAATCATCATCTAGGTAATCCCTATGATGGCGCTGCACACAAGATGTTTCTAGTTAGGAAACCATTTTAATTGAGCTACAAACTACAAAAGTATTTAACTCGGATAACAAATCTCGGCAAGGCAACATGGGGTAAAAGGAATAAACTGAACAATCTCCATTATGAATGTTCTAATGAATTCTGGGTTAATCAGAAAAAAGAGGAAATATGGACATACTTTTTTGTATCTATCCCTGTATCTCTCCCTGTCACGGTGACGTCGATCATGTCCCCGTTCTCTTCTTCTACGCTCACCTTCCTCTCTTGCCCTTTGAGCTTCCTGTACAAAAAACAATAACAGAATGAATTGTTAGCGTGTTAGCGGAGTAAGCATTTAATGAAGCCCTAAACAGAGCTCAATCTCGGAAAAAAAAATAAAAGAAAAAGGATCCATGTAGCCACCCTGGGGCATTTAATGGAGAAGTTTCAAACAGAGCCATACGTAAGAAAAGATCCATATAGCCACCCCATAGATAGGACACCATGGCTAGTCACCATCATTGGTGATTTGTTTAATGGAGAAGGCATTTATAGTGACGAGAATGTATTCAGAAGAGAAGAAATGTCACACCTCTTCTTCTTTAGCTTTCCTTACTTTCTCTGCTTCCTCGAAGGCCTCCTTTTCGACCTGACAGTGGAAAAAAACACCAATTGTATTCAGTAGATGAAGTACATTGAAAGTTATCAACTATGAACCAGAAAAAAGGCAAATGCACCTCTCTATTCTTAAGAACAGTCTCCTGGACAACCTCTTTTGCATAATCTGGATCATCACATATCAGGATGTTGTCATAGACTGAACCAGCCTTTACCTGCAGTGTCATTTGCCTTGCAAGTTATGCATCATTCAACTTCACATCAAGCAGAAGCCACATATATATAGATGAAAGTGATCAATCAAACACAAACTTCATCAAAAGTAATGCCAAGCATGCAACATTACCTGCCAAACTTCAATACCAACGTATTGCAAAGGCTTCAGCACATAGAGATCAGGGTCATCTTCAAACTCTGATAAAAGGTAAAGGATTAGTCTAGCCATATAAAATTAAAATATTTTCCAAAAGAATTTAATTTACTGAGATGATCTTCAAAAAGAATTTAATTTAATTATTTTGAAGAGTGAAGAGAAGAGAAAGATGAATGAAACAAAGAGAAAAAATTGACTAAATGTTTAATTCTTGGCACTCAAAAGATATCTGGTACAACAAAACATTACAAAATTTCTAGTGGATTTCTAGAAACTGAACTTGTTTATTCTCTTTTAGAACTTTATGGTGCAGTTGGAGAATCTATAACTCGAATTATAGCTTCTGAGGCTTTGAGAAATGTTCAATTGCTTCATTGGGATTTCCAAAGCATTATACAGACATTTTTGCAATGTAGAGAATGTAGAAGTAGTGGTTGAAGTTTTTCATATTGCTCTTACAACCCAAAAAACATGAAATTGAACCCAAGAAAAAAATTAGACAAATTAATGTTTCCTTACAGTTCACAATACTGCAAGAAGATATAAATGGAAATGTTTAGACATTAAAACTCTTTTGTCGTCAAAAAATATTTACCTTCAAATTTTGAAAGGCTTAGACCATCCATGGTTGGTTGTAGTCCATTAAATGTTAAAGATATTATATTTCATGCAATTAAGACAGTCTTTGTCCAGTAGTACCACTTTCAAATTATTCACAATATCAAGAAGATAGAACATACTAGTATACTACTACTCTAAAACTGTGTTTCTCCATTGGACTATAAATAAGTTGGTAATTTGATATGATGCTTATCTTACCAGGATTATCAATCCATGGGGTCTTCCATTTTCCTTTGTAGTTGGGGTTCTTGATCTTCTGTAAACTCACAATAAAGGATGAAGAACAGTATTTGTGCAGTCTACATGACACTAAAATCACAAATTCTTCTGAAATAACAAACCTTGCGTTTCCATGGTCCCTTGTAAGCTGGATTTGGTATCTTTGGTGGTTTCCATAGTCCATCTTCATCATCATCCCATGTGTCAGGCTGATAACAAAAGAGTCAAGATAATTGAACCCCATAACGAAAAGCAAACAAATACTTTGGCCAGAAGAACATGTCACCAATTAAGCTACAATCTCCTGATATATCACAATCAATGCATGAAGAACATGATGATTCCAAGAGTGCAACTTGTGCATTATAACAGGAGTTCCAAACTTCCAGAGGCATACCTTTTTTGCCTTTGGATCAGGAATTTCCTTTGGAATTGAATCATATCCCTGAAACATGCAGAAAAAAGTTAGAAACTCACATACACTCAAAGAGTGTTACTATGCAGGATGTGGCAAACCTCTGGTTTAACATCATCAGGATCTTCAATGTATTCCCTGTCATCCCAATCTTTGGGCTGAAACAGTGAAGAGCACGTCTTAGAAGATTTCCAATGGAGAGAATCAAATTACAAGTTTCTTTTATCATGATCGTTGATCAAGGTCCAACCTTTTTAGCATTGGTATCTTTAATTTTTCGAGGTGGAAGTATATCCCAGTCGGTATACATGCTCCCAGATTCTCTTTCTCGGTTGTCAACGAGAAGACTATAAGAGGCATCGGACCTAAGAATAAATGTGTATACATGTGCTAGCTTGTCAGTCTCGCATTGTAGATCCTTTTTGATAGGATAATTCTGTCCCTGGTAGGAAAGGATCAGATGGAGCTTCTTCGTTTGTGTGCCACATAAATCAGGCCCAAACATTAAACTGCATAAAAAAGGCAAAAGATTATTGGGCAGATTATATTTCCAAGTGACTACTTTAACCAGCAAATGTCATCCCAAGAAATATCACCGAGGAACAAGCTATAATATTTTAGTGAATTTAAGAGCAAGGTTGGGCAAAAAAAAGTAAATCTCATCTTGATGCAAGGAAAATTTCATTACCACAAGGCATTAATACAAACCTACAGGAGTCCTCATTCCTACATGACTAAAAATCATAATAAATGCAAAGAAAAAGAGTTTGCATAGAAAATGACCAAGGAGATTAGGCTGATATTAACCTTCCCCATTAGGTATGAACTTTATCAAAATTTTGACAGATCACCAACATATGATTTATGTTGCATGAACATAACAACAAGATCCAAAATACCATAGCCCAAGTTATTAATAATAGGCTAGTATTTGAGTACCAATCAGGTACCAATGTCCATAATGTGTTGTTCCGGTATTTCTACTGAATGGTACACCGAGTTGTACTGCACAGAATCACTAAAAGGTAATTAAAATACAAGTGATATACTGAGAGGTACCAAGTTGTACGATCCACCACCAGTTCTTGGTCACCAATATATGCCATCAAGTATCAGTCCATATGGTATTATAAATCATGATGTTATTAACCCTTAAATCATGTACATTGGTCCATCCTTCAGTATCTCTGAGAGTCGGGGCATAGGATGTCACAAACTCACCTACTCAAGTATATGCCCTTGTCATGGGGGACCCAGAGTCTGATATATCTGTGGCCATGAGGTAACTTATGTAGATCTATAGACATGATGATAATATTAGGTCTACAGACAATATTATCTCACAAATCTAGTAGCCTAGTGGCTGAATAAGTTGCAATGAATGGGCCTAACATGAATAACCATGTGACCCAATAGGACTAAAACCAAGTTAACAATAAAAATCATCTGAGAAATACATACTAATTCATCCTGTATTATCTGCCAATGTAAAGCCATAGAGTTGCCAAAACCAAGGAGTCCCCCTACCAATGGTAAACCTATATCAGTTCCTTGCTGAACTAATACGGTACATGACAGGATGATATTCATGCCAGTACTAACATATTGTCCTGCCCCTGCCACAGACTTAGACTCTCTTCGAGAAGTGTCAAGTAATCAGGAAGTTTAGAAGAATCACAGACCAAGATTTGCTAATTAGATGACAAATTGTCAGAATCAGTTGGTTTTAACCAAAACAGATTTGCTTTTGCAATCTTTAAACAAGTGCATGAAACTGGATTCTACAAACATGGTCATCAGTAGGACCGATAAATACCACCCCAAGAATTGCTGTACCATGATGCAGTGTCAACTAGTTTGCATGTATGACACAACATGTTGCTGCAAGTTAGTTGTCAAAAGACATTTCCTAATAGATTCCTGATATAGAAGTTCCTGAACTAGAAGAAATCATATCCCACCATCCCATTCTTATACAAAGCAATGTGTTTGTTATTACCACAGCCAATCAATCAAAGAAAAGTACTGCAAAAGTCCAGTTATGAGTCCTCCAGAAAATTCTTGACAATGGTAGAAAGGTCTACTTTTTGTTGGATTAAGGTTATCTATATTTGTACAACAAGATAAGTCAACAAATAAATTTGTTGATGAAAAAAAATACCATACCTGTATGGAGTATCACCACCAAATTTCTTCTGATTGACATATCCAGAAAGAAGTTTGATGTAACCGCCACCACACTCGATGTCCTGCTCAAACCTAATAGAATATTGGACCACTAGTGTCCTGTTCTTGTTACTAAATTCTGGAAATTTTGCCGATATTGCAAAATGCCTGGCATCCGTGTGTGTTTGTATTCCTGAATAGGTCAGTGTTGTCACATAAACAACGAAAGTGCATTTGGATTAACATTTCAGTAATGAAAGCTACTGAACATCATATCCCATGCAGTTAACAAGGTTTACCAAATATGAAGCAATAACTGTCTTTTCTTTCAAAAGCAATTAGACTTACATTAGAACTCTACTTGTGAAGCTAGAAATAAGTTATTATTCAGACCTTTGTCATCTGGATCGCCCGGCCATTTCCCTGATGTATGTTTGAAGTAACCAGCTTTTCCTTCACTCCTTTTCCAATCTGATTTTACCCAACGGCTCTCCCAATCATCTTTTCAGAAATATACAAAAAAAATTGCATATATCAAAGTTAGTCAAACACAAAGAAACGATATAATATTTGTGAATTATTAATCAAAGGTTAAGAAAAGTCAAAAACCTTCAGGGTTGCAAGAAACCAAAAAAGATAAACTTCTAGATCATTCGAAGCCTCAGCACATAAGCTCACTCAGAGGCAGAAGCATGAAACAACAAGTTGTAGAAGCCACAGTTCAAGTAATATAACAGCTTTCATATGTCTTCTCAAAAGTATTTGTACAATCTTGGAATGCACATATGATTTAGAAATTTCAGAGTTATAACATACCAATCCACCAACTCTTCCAAATTTTTTATCATCATTCTCAAGATTTGGACTTCTCTAGAACTCTGATCAGATCAAAACCAACGATCTGCTCTGCTAGCAGGCATCCGATGTCTTATCATTTGACATAAACAGCATAGTTGAGCTACCAAACACAGAAAAAAGATGCTAGTTTTCTACTATTGGTACTGATCTGGTTCTCCTGTGGCCCCTTCCTAACTCAAAACTCATCGATCCCAGGTTTAGAAACGAAAAAGGGGCAACTAACTACGTGATTTCAGAAGAGGCAACTCAAAGAAAATGTATCTTTTATATTGCGCAGAAATGAAAAGATCAATCTCTACACCAAAAAAGAACAACTCGAGAAAAGGGAGAAAAGGGGGAAAAGGGGGAACATGGGAAGACGCGTATACCGTCAAATCGCTCCTCAAAGAAGATCTCCGACGCGGAGAGCTGAAGAAAGAGTGCGAAGGAGAGCAGCAGCAGCTTAAACTTTGGGAGTAGATTATGAGCTAAGAACGGTGGTTGCGCCATAGCCGGCCGCCGCCGTGAAACTAGCGGAGCCATGAGTGCGCTAATTATAGAAGGAGGTCTCTGATAAAAGTCCCTGTCGAAGCACCCAAATTGCAGCTATACCCCTCCCAAATAAAACAAAAAATATAGAAAAACATAATAAATAAACCCTTAAAACTATAAAAAAAGATAATTAAACCAGAATTCGGATTTGAATGTGACTTAATTTTTCTACACGTTATCTTTTTCCTCCTTACATATCGCTTTCGTGTTATTAAAGAAAATGATTTGAAAAAAATATATCCCGGTAAGTGGCATTCCTGTGATTTCTAGAATCTGAATGGGCATTTTCGTGATCTTGAAGCAGAAGTGCTGACCAACTGACCGCGTGCGGGAACTCGCAAGTCTCCGTGCTCGGAGACCTCAAATGACATCAAAGCTTTACTTCCGTCGATCACCACCTTCGGAAAACATAAACGGGAGTGTGGTATTGCACCTATAAGCTAACGGGTATTCGATTGGGTATGCCACGAGATGTGCCTATTATTACCTATTATTTGTAAACAGTATGTCGTTGTACTCGTTGGCGTTCCAAATGGTTTTAAGGCTGTTCGAACCTCTTACAAGCTAATGGGAAGGTAACACGTGTAATATCGACGTGTTCGCCGCCGTTTAATTCTTATTATATGAGAAAAAAGAGGTCAACGGTCTTCGTGTGAGACGACCGAGTCGGATCCGTTACAACTATTGTGACTGACACGTTGTACGTGTAACGGGTCCTCGTTCCTGTGTCTCAGGGTAGCGGCTTGCCAGCTGCTACAAAGTAATATAGAAGGTGTTCGTGCGCAATAAGACATCGACACGTATACCATGAAATCCCCAAAACTTGGTCCCGCGCTCGCCTGCTTTGCAATTCGTGCAAAAGCGGCGGTGGGGAACAGATTCGCCGGCCCTTCCGATCAGACCGCCCTACTCTCGCCTGCGATGGCACCGCCACCGAGATCGACGGCGGTGGAGTCGTCGAGAGTGAGGAGGTACCATTGATCTTTTTTCCTCAGCGGTTCGACGGTCTTCGCCGGCACGCGGCCTCCCGCTTCTGCCTCCCCTTCCCTCCGTCGGCGGCCGATGGGCCTCCACCCAGTCTTCGCCTTTATTCAGCTGCGACAGCATCGCAGATGCCTGCTTACGATTCGGACGGACGGCCCCCAAGCAGCCGCGTTGGCCCCGGGCGCTCCATGGCTTGCGGTCGGTCGTCGGCCACGCGATCAGGGCCAATGGCAGATGGTCACCGTAGTTCTGGTATGAGGTTGTACGCCGTAATTTGATGCCTAATCCTTGGCCAAACTCCAGAATGCGTTGCCGAGTTGCCGCTTCCCCTGTCCGCTTCATTTCGGTTCAAGAAAAGCCACACTCGAGCAAATTCGTGCAAGGGGCCCCTTTGCTTTATGACGTAAGGGCCCTGTGTAACGCGTCCCTTGAGCTCCCTTGGGGGCCAAAAGTTTCGGAGAGGAATCTCCAACCTAGGTTATTCGATTTAGTATCCGTCCCTGGGAATCTCGAGTCCATCCATTGCTTTCTGTGCCAATCCGTGGAGTTTGTGAAGTCACAGGACTTGTACGACCGATGAGGCTCGATCCTCATCTTTTCAGCCTGGAGGCCTGCGATCTTGAAGCAGGGAATTATCTGAAAATTCGGGTTTGTTTCGATGTCCCAGGGGTCAACCAAGCTCCAGGTGTGCTAATTGGTATCTAATGTTCTAAGGTTTGATTCAGGTTTTATGGGTCATTCTTGGTCTTTGTTGTTTGAAACTCGGTTGAAAGTTTGGATCTTTGCCGGTCAAATGGGCAGGAGAGAATGGATCTTTGCTATTCAAGCTGATCTCATATAGACATTTGGAGGATGGTATTTGTGGCTCAAGGGACTGGACCGTGTGGTTAGAGATTCGATCTCAAGATGCACTTTTAGATTACAAGGAGATTTTGAAACATTGACAGACAGCCTGGTTGAACCAACATGGATGGATTTACACCATTCCAGGGTGGAGACAAGAGTCCAGAGTCAGACGATCTCATTGGCCACTCGGCCTTGATGAATATTGATACTTTTACTGAGTTGTGCAACCCTTCAATCGCTGATCAGTTATTTGTGCAATTCAGTTACTCCAGTCGGTCAAATTCTCAACCACAAACCATGGAAGTGGCAGTTGGAATGAGCAAAGCTTCAAATAGCACGGTCGGTGTTCATTCTAGCATTGGAGGCAATTCAGCAGCCCAAAGGAATATTTTGCAGTCCCAGGTTATCTCAGATCCTCTGCACGTTGACATGACTGGAAAAATTGCATCCAGCAGCTCTTTCCCTCCATGTGATGTCCCTGAGGCTGATGAGACTGAGAATGTGATCCCTAGACCAACTGTAGGTGCTTCTCTTGCTGAAAAGTTACTGAAGGCGCTGTCCTTGTTTAAGGAATCTGCTGGAGGTGGTATACTTGCCCAAGCATGGTTGCCTCTCAAACAAGGCAATGAATATGTACTAAGCACCTCTTATCAGCCCTATCTACTTGACCAAGTTCTTGCAGGATATCGGGAAGCCTCAAGGCTGTTCACTTTCTCTGTAAGAGAAGCACCTGGGTCAGTCCTTGGGCTTCCTGGTCGTGTATTCCTATCTAAGATGCCAGAGTGGACATCAAACATTTTATACTATAATCGGCTAGAGTACTTGCGAGTGGATCATGCACTCAACTATAAAGTCCAAGGAACCCTTGCATTGCCAATTTTTTGTCCCAATGAGCATTCATGTTGTGCAGTCCTTGAGCTTGTCACAAAGAAGGAGAAGCCCGATTTTGACATAGAAGTTGCCAGTGTTTGCAATGCCTTGCAGGTCAGTAATGGTTGATATATCCTCATATCTAGTGCTTTCTTCATGTGTCCTCAATACTTGAATGCATGGTCTCAAAAGATCTGCCAATCATGATATGAGTTCACTTCTATGGACCAATTTTAGCATCTTACTGAACAGTCTCAAAAGATCTGCTTTCTGTCTTCTTGTCTATAGCATCATGATTCATTGAATCAAAGTGTCAAGGAATGCCTTGTAGTATACTCAAATGTCCTAGTTTCTGAGTGCTCATACTGAAGAATCCTGAAATTAAGTTTGAGGATCACACTGCTTCACACATTGTGCAATAGAAGTATAGATTGTTGAGGAATTATTTCCCACAAAAATATGACTGCATTTGTAGGTTTATAAGTCAAAATCTTATAATATATCACATACTTTGAGTAGATGATGTTCACAGGTAAAAGTTCTACTTATTGTTAATCTGCAGGCTGTGAATCTGAAGACCATCAAAGCACATCCTACACAACAGGTCTTGGTAACATCTTTGTCATCATTTGCTATTTTTGTGTTGGGTTCACTGCTTTACGATTGATGGTGCTGTTACTAAGTATTCCATAATGTGAATTTGCAGTCTCTTCAAACTAGTCAGGAGTCTGCCTTCACAGAAATTTTAAATGTCTTGAGAGCTGTCTGTCATGCACACATGTTGCCTTTGGCACTTACATGGATACCTTTTAGCTATTTTGATCAGGTTATGGATGAAAATACAAAAAATGGTAATAAGGAGGAAAGTTTTATTTTAAAGAAGGAAACCATGCTCTGTATCCGCGAGTCAGCTTGTTATGTCAATGATCAACAAATGCTGGGCTTTTTACATGCTTGTTCAGAGAACTACCTTCAAAAAGAGCAGGGTATTGTAGGAAAAGCAATTCTATCATATCAACCTATTTTCTTTTCTGACATAAAAGCATTTGATGTCCACCATTATCCACTCGCACATCATGCCCGCAAGTTTGGGCTGCATGCTGCTGTTGCAATCAGGCTGAGGAGTACTTACACTGGAAATGATGATTACATACTAGAGTTCTTTCTTCCAGTCAATTGCAGAGGTAGTGACGAACAACAGCTTTTGTTAAACAACCTCTCAGTTACATTGCAGAGGATCTGTAGAAGCTTGAGAACCATTTCAGACGCTGACGTAGCTGGCTATGATGCCTCTGGAATCAGGATAGATAGATCAGGAATAGATCTCAGTTCAACAAATTCCTCTGAGAAAAATAGTCAAGCAAGACATGGTGAACAAAATTCTGCCAGCTCACTCTCTGATGTCCAAAATATGGGGCCTGATAACCAAAGAGAGGGTTGTCATCTTGGTCAGGTTATATTTGTTATTGTCATCGCTTTACACTTTGAAAACCTTATGTTATGCACAAACATTTACCAACACAAATGGGTTCTCACTTCCAGCCCGAAGAATTGACAACAGAAACATATTGAATAGCTGAACTTGTTTCATGCTTTTGATTCGCTTTTTATTGTTAATGTTGGTAAAGAGGTAAAATGTTTGGTCCATGAGTACCAACATTCCAATAAGGCAATAACCACAATTTACTTTGAGTGTTAAGCTCTTACAAAAGTTCATGGAGTTATCCATCTTGTTTCTTTGATCAAGTGTTGTCATCAAATTGGGGCTACAAAGATGAATCTTTTGATAACACTGCTCTTTAAGAGATATCAGACCTTCCTTCTAGTTATTTGTGGTCAGATAAGATGCAACCACCTCATTATTTTCTCTGTTGGACTTCACCAAACTTGGCGCTAAGCACTCTTTACATTTTTTTGACTTCTACATGTGACTGCATTTGGTGATGCAGGAGAGCCTCTTAACTTGCATTACACCTATTGATGCTCCTAGAAGAAAATGGAAATCACTAAAGTATTTGAGATAAAGATTGGCATGAATCAATCATGGTCAATTAGTAACCAAAATATACTTCACCTACTGATACTCCTAGATGAAAATGGCAACCATTACAAAAGCATTTGGAATAAAGATTGATATCGATTAGCAAACATAACATACTTTGTGAATGTTTGCATGTTACGGAGCACGTTGCCTTGTTCTTTTTCTTTTCTTGATAATCTTTTTTTCTGTTTACAAGTTAATTTTTCTAACTTTATTGTGCTTTGTTGGATTTACCCCTTTTGCTGTTTCATTCACTTAGAATGCGTCCATAATGTAATTTTCACTTGTGTTATCCTCATGGGCTGGCCACATGCCAATTGTATTCCACATGTTGAGAAAATTGAATATCAACCTTATGTTGTTACTAGAAAGGCATATTGGTAACTATGGAATTGTTGTAGCGGTGTGTTTGGGATGTGGTATTGATAGTATGTTTAATATATTATTGGCATAGATAACGTTTACCATTTGTGAGGCAGCCTTTGTTGCTACTTAGAGGCTTCCAATATCTCATGTAATAGGTAACAAGAATAAGTTCTTAGAGATCAGAGTACAGCCTGTTGTTCTGACTTTGTCTTTTGACTAACAACCAGAAATGCAACTGATTGGCTTAAAACGTAAAACTACTTGACTTAGTTGCTAAATTATTTATTTTATGTACTATAGAATGACTTGTTGACTCTTGGTAGCTCATTGGATTCTCCCATTTAAGCTCTACTTTGATTTGATGCTGAAGTTGTTGATTTATCTAGGAACTATATAAACTTCCAGCTAGGAAATGCATGGCGAAGATTTAGTTAATCATTCATCGGTTAAGATATAAATGACAGTTTTTGAAAGTTAAAAATACTGGAATAGTGTGCTTACACCATTTTAGTTCTATGATGCAGATAAATTGTGGTTCAAAAAGGCAGCCAAGGAAATCAAGCAGGAAACTGCAAAAGAATGTTAGCTTGAGTGATCTTCAGCAATACTATTCTGGAACACTAAAGGATGCTGCAAAAAGCATTGGTGGTGTGTTTCATTTCTTTGATGACCTGTTTCTTGTTCTACCATTGTGTTGAAGTACTTGAATCATAAAGAAATAATCATAACATCAGAAATAATTAGCTAATGATTTCATCATTGGACTGATGAGGCTTTTGCCCATAAAAGAAACTAACATAGAGATCATATGATATTTCATGAAAACATTTTGAATGAAGATGGTCAAAAGTTGAAAACAATTATAGACCCCCTTCCACATTATTTATCTGAGAAAATCACTATCTATATTGCCAACCTTCATAGATTCAGTGGCAACTCGAACACGTTACTATTATCTTATGTAGCACGTGTCGTAGTAGACTTGATACTTGATACTTATTAATCATTTCATGCATTTTGTCCAACAACACTAAAAAGGATAATCATTCCATGCAGTTTGTCCAACAACACTGAAAAGGATATGCAGGGAGAATGGAATTTCAAGGTGGCCATCTCGTAAGATAAAGAAAGTCAATCATTCAGTGCAGAAGATCCAGAGTGTGATAAATTCTGCACCAGGATTACTGGAAAAGTTAAGGTATGATCCCACCACCGGGAGTCTTGTTACAGAAGTCTCCTCACCAGAAATAGAAATATCTTCAGCATCAGCAGGTCAGGGAGTATTGCCCATGTATTCCATTAAAAGATTTGAAAACAAGCAGTTTGAAGGGACATCAGAAGTGGCGAAATGCTTGATTGGTGATAGCCAGCATATGGAGAGTTCAGGTCAACTGAAATTTCTTCGTGGTGAACAAGAGAAAGCCCATGTTGCTTCACTTGATCGCTACAATGAATATAAGCATACTTTGGTTGGAGGAGTGTCCGATCTTGCTGAAGCGAGATGTCATCGAGATGGTTCTATCAAAGGTGATATACATTCAGAGAGTCTTGAGTGTCACATGGTGTCAAGGTGCCTATTCTCAAAACTAGCAATGGAAGAGATGCAGACAGAAACTGGTGCATGTGATCAGAACGCAAAAGATAATAGTAGCTTCGGATATAGAAATCCTTGTTCCAACAGGCCAGTCTCATCCAGTGGTAGCTCATCCAGTGAACAAACTGCCAAAAAGAGTGTAGAAACTGATTTGATGCCTGTTGAGACCAGTAAGTTGCCGGTTAATGGTGGCTCTGCCATTTGTGTGAAGGCTACATATAAAGAGGATTTGGTGCGGTTCAAGTTCTATCCGTTCATGGGTTGCAATCAATTGTTTGAGGAAATAGGAAAGCGATTCAACTTGTCAATTGGGACATTCCAGCTCAAGTACAAAGATGACGAAGAAGAGTGGGTCATGTTGGTGACCGACTCTGATCTGCAAGAGTGCATTGAAATGCTGGAGTCATTAGAATCCCAAAGTGTGAGGCTTCTAGTTCAAGATATTCCTAGTGCTGTTGGCAGCTCAGGCAGTAGCAACAGTTTGTTTCTGAAGTCTTGAAAGATGCCACTGGCATTTGATAAAACCATCTGCAATAGCCAATTGCAAATGCCCATACTAGTCTTTAGAGCAAAAGAAATCTGGTGTCTTATGGGCAGTGGTCAAAATTGTCGTTCCCAATTATCGAGGAAGTCTCTCGATTCCCTCTGCACTTTTGATTAATCTTTACATAGCTCTCTCTCTCTCTCTCTCTCTCTCTCTCTCGCAATTGGTTGTTTTCACAAAGAACTTCCTAGCCGCCTTGTACTTCAGCATTATCTTCTAATATGTTATTTAAGATGTGCCTTCTACTTCAGATACATTTAATGTCAATGTTGTTATTGGATATACAGGACTACCAATATCCATTGTTTTCCTTCAGATGTTTGGTGATTGCTGCATTCCTAATCTACTAAAATGTTGGTTTCAGCTCAAGCTGGTGGATCATGGATGCATTAAATGTTCACTGAAAACCACAAGGTTTGGATTGATATATTTCAGAGCCATCTGAATCACTTGACATGAGTAAACAAAAGCGCGTTCTCATCATTCCATCATTGAAGCATAGCATTACTGCATCAGATTTTGCTCTATTTCTCCTCATATCACAATAATTAATCATGATGTCTCACTTAACCATTTATTCTTTAATGTATGTTCACATCATTCAATGATTATTTCTTATTGAAACCACACCTAATCATTCATAAACATATATTATTATTTCTTATTTTGCTAGTCATATCTCAATTATGCAAATTTTTTTATATGTTATTTTTTAGCCATCTAACACCTAAGATTCTTGACTTTATTTACAATTATTATATAAAAAATTCTTTTAATCTAAGAGGCACCCAATTGTTACACAAAACTCCTGATCTTCTCTATGTTTAATCAAATAATATATTCAGCTTAAAGCTACATTAAATTAGAACTACACCTGATAGCACATTAGATTAAAGGGTTTTGTCACAAACAAATTGGAAGAAGAACAAGAGTGCATTATCAACATATTCTAGAGCATAGTCATTGTTTACTTCATCTTTACCAGCTGCCATCATTGAATCCTGAAGATAAAGTGACACAAAGCTTGGTTCAACTCTGTTCTTCACCTCCAATCCTCCATCTCTTCACTTAATCCAATCCATGACCATCATGGACCTCTACCATTCAGATCATTTTACACCTGACTATGGAAGTTCCTTTTGGTTTGGGTGATAGATCAATTCAAAGCATTAAATGTAATATAATTTTAGTGGAAATAGAAGTCACATAGACAAGACATCCTCAACAACATCTCCACATGGAGCAAAACAAGAAAAGAGAAAAGGATTTATATTATGTCACAATCTACTTGAGAAAAATTCTTAGTGATAGCAATCTAATCCAATGAAAATGTGATTGTACTGATTGTAAATAAAAAAAATTATAATATAATATAGTACTATTATGCGAAAAAATTTTAATGTTAGGATTGAGATTAAATAACAATCAATCATATTTATGATACATACTTTTAATGTCATATGAAAATATCTTTATTTGATCTACAACAGCATCATCCTTAGATATGAAAATCACAATGATATCGATTTGTAAGAAAAACTAGATTCACATTTTCCTCTTTTTTATAAGACGTATGATCAATGAATTAATGACAAAGGAAAATAAGAGAAAAACTATAATTTATCAATAACTATCATGTATAATATCTTATGGTCTAGTGTTTTTATGTTTGATCCATAGGAGGTCTTGCTTATTTATAGATAGAGCAGAGAGTATAAAATAAATAATTATATGAGTTCCTTTCATTAATATCATCTCTTAAGAAATTTTATGAAATTTCATTTCTATTCACCGATAACTATAATAAAATCACCTCTTTTAAATTATCAATCACCACTTTTAACATTGATCGCCTCTTTTAAATGATCAATCACTACGATCACTAAACATATTTTTTATAAAAATAATTTTAAAAATATCACATAATAAATTAAATATTAAAAAAGTTATGTAAACTAATTCTGCTTAGATGATTTTATAGTATTATCAATCTATATAAGATGCTTGATAAGAAATTACATTCTTATGACATATTACGTCGTTGAACAATTAAAGAAAAAAAATCTATTAACCACAAATATGTTTCAAAATATTAAGAATATTTTATAAATTTTGAAAAGACATCTTGATGGTTAGTTAATTATTTGTGTGAGTTAAGAGTCCCACGATTAGCATCCATAAAACTCAAGTTAATCAATGGTTTTAAATTACTAGTTTATACATAAAGTATATTAAAAATAACGATATAAAATACACATAATTTTTCTGACTCTTGATATATATATATATATATATATATTTATTTATGTGTGTGTGCGAATAAATGAAAAAACCCCGGTCCAGATATAATCAGGTCAAACCGGCCTTTATTGCGGTCGGGTTCGACTTAACTCGAACCGGAAGGTCTGAACCGCCACCTAGTTCGCTCGGAGCAGTAACAATACCGGTATCGTTATGGGGTATAAAATTGAAGCAAAACCCTAACCTCTCTTTCCCTTCGCTCGGCCTCCCTTCGCCTCCTCTCTCGTCAGCAGAGTGAGAAATACGGGTGAGAAAGGGTGCGATAACAGCCCTCCCCCCCCCCCGCCCCTTCCCCCTCCTCCTCGTCTCTCGTTCTCGCTGCGACGAACCCTAAATCCCTTCCCTCTTCCAACTCTGCTCCTCGATCGAGGAAGAGTCGATCGCAGAAGACCAGGAACGCTTGCCCCTTCGCGCTCTTTTGCTCTGATCCGAGGTTCTGTTTCTTCGCTCCCCCTTTTTCCACGGCTTTTAGGCTTCGGAATTCGATTTTGACGCATGATCTTGTTAGCTGGCGCAATTCTCCAGTATTTAGTCTCGATCTCTCACCTGTTCCTTGAATTTTAGGTGATAAAAATAATTTCTTGTGTTATTTTCTGTAAGCAGAGATGTTCTAGGGTTAGCTTGAGACCAAATGCCACGGCTTTGGTATTTGTGGTAATTATATAGTCGTAAGCGATTTCCTTGTTTAAGCAAAGATTGTAACCAATATATTGGGTTTGGGTCTTTTTGCTGCGTTAGTGGTAGATGCCAACAGCATGGTCATTATGATTGAGAGGAGGCTACTTTCATGAAAAGTTGTAGTTCATTGCCTTCTTCATATTCAACATAAATATAACTAAAGATATAGATACAGCTCCAAACTAAATCTTCAGGTTATTCAGTTATAAAATGTTCATATAATTGTGAGGTGGTTCTTCCTTTTTTTGATTGCTAAGAAGTTTTAAATTATTTTTTTTCAAATGATGGCAATGATGATGATGATGGTATTACTCAAACCTATCTTGCAAATATTGTCGTGGTACCATCGAGTTTGATGTAAAACTTATCCGTCCTTTTCCCTTTCTTCATGCTGCTTCATGGTTAATGTATTTGATGTTTTAGCTGCTTCATTTAAGATAGCTTAAGTAAGGCCGAGCGAAGGAAAGAGAGGTTAGGGTTTTGCTTCACGTTTTATACCCCATAACGATACCGGTATCGTTATTTGTCCAGATATAATCAGGTCAAACCGGCCTTTCTTGCGGTCGGGTTCGACTTAACTCGAACCGGACGGTCTGAACCGCCACCGAGTTCCTTCGGAGCAGTAACAATACCGGTATCGTTATGGGGTATAAAACGTGAAGCAAAACCCTAACCTCTCGTTCCTTCGCTCGGCCTCCCTTCGCCTCCTCTCTCGTCAGCAGAGTGGTGAAACACCAACAAAGGTAATCGTCCTTCTCCTCCTCCTGATATTGATCAATCTCGTTTTCAGACGTATCGAAGCTCCTCGATCTATAGCATTTGTTTGATTTCCTCTCTTCTTCCTGTAATATTCGGTATGTTTTTGGTTTGAGATGCTTGTTCCTTTGTATCCTTTACATTTACTCGTGCGAAGTATCAGCCCCGTTTTCAAGCGAATCGAGGCTTCTCAATCTCTAGTTTTTGTTAGATTTCCTCTGTTGCTCTCGTAAGAACCTGTAATTTTTAGCTTTAGATAGTTGTTTCTTTGTTTCATTGGTTTCTTCTTTAGTAATTCTTCCAGTTGTATGTGGTTCTTTTTTTTTCTTTTGTGGTAGTCCGTTATCATCCGCCTGTGCTTGCTTAAATATGTGCGCTTTTTCTTCAAAACCACTCATGGATTTATTTGCTTTAGTGTCTCCGGCGATCTCTGAATTCGTTGGTGGGGCTTTGTCTTTATTTATGTAACAGTATTTAGGTTCACTTCATTCCCTTCTTTTGGGTTTTCACTTAATATTCCGCTTTTTGTAATCCATAGTGGTGCTTATAGTGTTCTCTTCCTTGGTTTGCTTGACATGTTGCAACGTCAAATGCATAGGGGGAGTTGTTCTCAGGATAGGCTGTCATGGCTGACGACGAGCCGCAGCCCCTTAACTATGTCCAAGAGACAGTGTTGAAGAAAAGAAAAAACAATGAGGAATGGGTTATCAAGAAAAGGGAGCGATTAGCAGAGCGAAAGAAAAGTAAAGAAAGCTTGAAGCCTGCCATTAAAAGGCCTGAAGAGTTTGTCAAAGAATATCGTGACAAAGTAAGTCTTCGTACTTGGAAAGCTAAACTACAATGGTTTTACATCTTTGTCTTGTCAGTTTTAGTTTACCAACTTGATTGTCTCATTTAAGAACTGCTCTATTATCGTGGACTCTTCTTATATGCATGACATAATTCCTTTTCTGAAACGTTAAAACTGCCTAACTGCAAATTAACAAAACTCTGTTGGATTACCTACCTCTATGATCTTCAGGACAATGGCCCATAAAATATTTCACCATCCTCAAGTGCTAAAAATTTTTAAGCTAGCAGGAACTGGCTTGTTCTAATCCATTATCTTGTATTCTTTATGATGTCATATACATAGTTGAAGCACACAGAGAGAGAGAGAGAGAGAGAGAGAGAGAGAGAGAGAGAGAGAGAGAGAGGAGCAGCAGCATCAAACAGGAGGAAAGGCGAGGTGATGTATTGAGGCATTGTTATGCCAACAAATCAAATCAGCTTAGGTTTGTCCAATGCAGAAACATTGGGCTGGGTGGGCCAAATTGTCATTGGCTGAGTTTGGAAAGAAGTTATTCGATGAATATAGGATCAGAACTTTTAAAAAGGACAAACTTTTCTCCAATATTACTTTTGCTGCAACTTATCATCATTTAGAAATTGAGAATCTGTTTCAGCTGTTCTCTAAAAGGCAGTCAAAAGGGCTAAAATGATGGTACATGGCCATGTAAGAATGCCAAAATTGGATTGTAATTTAGATTGAGTAGAAGCCATACTCCTTTTACACATTTCCAGTACGCTTACCCTTAATTTACGTTTAGATGGGAGCTAGACTTAATTGAATTGTGTACCTAACCAATATTGGTTTGGCTTAACCCTAGCCCATACACATAAATTGCATCTGCTGCACTCAATCATGCCTTTAGACATCAAATGCTGTATATATCTTGCAATTACCCACTGGAAATTACGATTCAGTAGTGAACTTTATTGCATTGTTCAACATGAATTTCAAGTCAAATGATGGTATGTTCCAATTTGTTCTTTTGGCATGTGGAAATGTTGGTTTAGATGCTTCATCATCTATTAGAATGTGCTAACATAGGGGATCTTTAGTTAATCCTGCTAATGGATTCTCATTTGATGCAATTTATACAATGCACATGATCCCACGTTTAACAATTAAAATTTCAAAGTAGGAGCATATTCTTGATGTAGGTCAAGCACATGACGAGCAAAGAAACGATATGTATATATTTAAATTTGGGAATAGAGCAAGAGAGACAGTGAGAGTCAGGAATTGATACTAATTCAGATAAAAAAAAAGAAACTCACTCTAGTTTAAGGAAAAATACGATGAAGGTCTCATACCTCACATTAATTACATATAATGTGGTAAAAGAATGGCGGTTTATTCAATCATTCTATTGTCCTTAGTTACGAGCACTTTCACTTTTTTTATATTTCTCAAGTAAAGAACACATACAAAAAACGAGGAAAGATTACAAATCCATCAAAGTGAATCAATCATATACTCTTTCTCATGGTTGTTTTTTGAGAAAGATGGAATTTCAGATGTGATTTGAAGAATAACCATTCTTTTTTATGATTTATCTGATTGATTGACTTCTGATGATCAATTTCTTCCATCATTTTGTGTTGACTTTTTTTATTCTTCTTGGATAATCTAGAACACTAAAGTAGAGAGATGTTGTCATGTGGCAACTCATGACATTGTAAAGTATCCCTAAACTAACCAAATTTATTCAAATGAGATATAAATTTAAATGGCTCCTCATTTCTTAAGATATCAGAAGGTATATCATATGAAATGAATTGGTTTATGCCAATGTTGAAGTATCATTTCAGATCATTCATTTTTTCCCTATTTATGTTGTATGATAACCCTTGCATGCAATAGGTCGCTCCTCTTGACATGGGTAACAAAGGTTCAAGTCACAGAAATATTTTCCATACTTGCAACAGTCAGACTGCATATGTTGACATTCTCTAGTCTCCACATTGGTGACAGCATCATGCACTGAGCCAATCCTAGACTTTCTTTAATTTTGAATTTCTTTCTGTTACAAAATTAAAGAAGAAATCTGTTTCTTTTACAATGTGTCACTAGTCTTAAGTAATCAAAATTTCCAGCTGAACACAAACTTTTATGATGAGGGATATGAACCAACCATTAGGTTGGTTCTCTAGTCATGTATTGGTTCTCTAGTCATAGCTGAACAGGGTCTTGAGCAGGCCACCTGACCTCTTAAAAGTAACTCCAATAGGTTGCTACTTTGTCTAAAATTGGTAAACTCCTTAAGCACCTGAGACAACTCGAACTCAACCAAAATCCTGACCTAAGTGACCTGTTAAACATTGATCAACATTACAACTGAGACTTTGTTGAGATGACCAAAAAATGACCGTGTGTTCTAACTAAGACTTGGAATAATCTAAAATAAACTTGACATAGTGAAAAGCAAACTCATGGGAATTGGAGATGTAGATAGTACATATAAGGTAGTTCTGTTTGTGATGCCTTCTGTTCAAATATTTTATGTTTGTCTCAGTCTCTTGCTTTCACTGGAAAAACTATTGTGCTCTCTATTTTCTTGAGGAAAATTTGATGCTAGTGTGTTATGTTTGAGTTTGTGGGCAGATAAAGAAATTCACAAAAGTTTGGATTTGTGTGTAAATTGCAAAATATGGATATGTATTTAGTCCCGAATTCTGATGAAAGGGGTGTGACTTGCTGTGTTATTCCTTGGTGGCAGATATCTACCATGTTCTCATGGGTATCTCTTGACCTTGGTTGCTGTGGCTTATACTTTGTGATGTAGTGAAGTCAGTTAGATATGTGCCTTCCAGCACTCTGGATTTTCATGCAGTTCAATTAATATCTGTTTGTAGATAAGTTCTGTAGTTAATCTAACTGGCTTATATATAAGAAGGGTCAGTTCTCAATTTTGGACCTAATGAGACCATAAATACGTAGGAGCTGGACTTTGTTCGCATGAAGCAGAGGCTAAAGCTACGGAAATCTTCCAATGATGCCATAAAGTCTAAGTTACTTTTCGTTATTCGCATACATGGGTGAGTTAGATATCATGTGATCCTGCTTTTTTCTGTTCTTGAACTTCATGTTTAACCTTCTTGGATGTTTTTTTATCTGCTCAAATGTTACCTTGAATTCAGATCAAAGGATATGCATCCCCGGACAAGACAAATCTTAAATAAGTTGCGGTTGAGACATATCTTAAGTGGTGTATTTCTGAAAGCCAATGAAGCAAATTTGAGAATGCTTCTGACCGTAGAACCGTTCATTACTTATGGGTAATTATGCAAAACTTAATTCTAACCTAAACTGTTCTTTTTTCTTCTAATTTGTTTGGTTTCAACTTTATAGTTATCCTACTTTGAAAAGTGTGAGGGAGCTTGTTTACAAGAAGGGCTGTGGAAATATAGAAAAGGAGAGGACTCCTCTTACTGACAACAACGTCATTGAGCAGGTATGATGGTGGTCAAGATATTGCTAATACTACTTTAGATTTTCTGTCATATTTGAGCAACTAAAGTGCAAATTTCTGTCATTGTATGAGATACTTAGTAGTTTCATGTGCAAATTTATTTCTTAGTTCACATTGAGAATGTTCATGTCTTTAGCATTGCACATGGACAGTTTTTTACTTCATTTTCTTTGGTTTGTTTCAGACATGATAAAATGTGTTGCTACATGGTAGTTTGCAGTGTTTTCTTTCTGGAGGTGTACCTGTCATAGTAACTTCTCTGCATATCCTTGAAGTAAAGAAAGTTATGCAATAAAATGAAGCTCTTGGAAATACTTAGGATAGATATTCCAGTGGAAACCTAAGCTTGATCTGGTTATTAACATTCAGAAAGCTGCACATGACTCTTTAGTGAATGGGAGATATCTTTTTGCACTTCTATACCCTACTGATCCTTTTGTGTATAAAGACTCTTGATCTTCAGTTATTCTGTTATCTTAGGGAGTTCTTTCTTCTAAGATGGACATAGCATGGTGGTCATGGCTTAGTGCCACTTTTTTTTTTTTTCTGTCTTTTGTCTTAATGCCTGGGCTTTTGTGCATATCGACACTTGATTACTGCTTCATTCCAGGCATATAAATGATACAACTTTTAGGACCTTGATTAATTTCTGGAGATAAACTTCTGGTGGTGACCTCGACTACACTACAGCAAATTTCCAGCCAGCCACAGCTCAGCAGCCAATTTTGTTGTGTAGTCAAAATATCTGACCATGCAGCAGCATTAATTGACTTGTAGGGTCTCCAGTCCATGATTTTTTATCTCCAGTATGATAGGCTAAGGCCTTCCATCTTAACTTACCAGCATATCAATTGTCAATAAATTATGGGAAATCTAGCAGAAGCCTGCACCAGGTCACCGAGCCGACATTCTCATTGTGAGACTTGAATGCAAGACAGCTCTTCTGCTTTCATTATCTGCTTCTTTGTTTTGTCACTTTCTTCTCGTCTTCTTGGTATTTGTTACCGAACCAGAAGTTTATACACTTGTTAATATTTGTTGTGTGTGAAATAGGCACTTGGGAAGTATGGTATCATCTGTCTTGAAGATGTCGTGCATGAGATCGCCACAGTGGGATCACATTTCAAGGAGGTTACCAGCTTCCTGTGGCCATTCAAGCTTAAATGCCCAGAACGCAGATTACAGATGAAGAAAAAGCTCTACAAGGAGGGTGGCGATGCAGGCAACCGTGAAGATCACATCAATGAGCTCATTGATAAGCTGAACTAAGAGGGATGAGCTTGTGGTGGTCCATGTCAAGCATGGATGACATCAATTAAACTAGTTTTGCCAGACTTTTTAGCTTTTTATGGCTTGGAAAAGTATTTAGTGGAAATCAGTAATGTTGTATTCCCTGGCATCTTTTTGTTTTCTTCTTTTAACATCAAAATCATAATCGTCTTGTCTTTTTGACTCTTTTAACATCCTCAATAGATTCTTCCACTCGTCATGTTCATAATTTTGTTTTAATGATCATCTTTTTTCATTTTTGGCATGGTTATTTGGCTGATTCATCTGTTCCGATGTTAGATGCTTGTCGTCCGGCTTTAATGATCATCTGTTCTGACGTGGTTAACCTTCAGGTCATGGTTTTAAGTGGGGCAAATGTCATATCGCTTGTCGTCCGTCTGCTTGTCCCACCGTGGCCCGAATGGCTGCCAAATCCATAAGCGGGTGCGTGTGGTGGGCGCCGCAGTCGCCGGGTGATTAGTATTTCTTATAAATTTTGATAGCACATCACATTATGATCTTTACATCAGTTTAGATATAGCGTAGTATTATTTTCCTTCAAATACTAATGTTCACATATTCATCCAGAAAATGTAAGCTAATTGTGATTAGTTTTAGTTTGTATTAATTAGTTTGAGTTAAAAGATTTTTATACATCTAACGTATATATAATATTCTTATAATTATTAGTGGTTTTGAAAGGATATTAATATCATTGAAAGTAGATTTACCACTATTTGTTGATATACACAAGCTTTTGATAATTTGTTAAATTAAATTTGAAGAAAATAAATAAAAAACAATAACTTATTTTGGACTAATATTATATTTATATATGTGCAAATTTGCCAGCTGGTGTTCGAAAAAAAGAAAAGACGAGAGAAGAGGGACCCACGCAGATGTCAGTGGGGGCCCAACTCCAGTTAGGTGGGCCCCGTCTTTCGTATGGGTAGGCGGGTTCGTCATCTAAATCCGGAAGTACTAATGGCACCCCACAGCCACACCCATGATCTCCCAAGTCCCGACCCAACTGGGTGAGAAATACGGGTGCTCGAGACTGGGTGCGATAACAGCCCTCCCATCACCTTCCCCCTTCCCCCTCCTCTCGTCTCTCGTTCTCGCTGCGACGAACCCTAAATCCCTTCCCTCTTCCAACTCTGCTCCTCGATCGAGGAAGAGTCTATCGCAGAAGACCAGGAACGCTTGCCCCTTCACGCTCTTTTGCTCCGATCCGAGGTTCTGTTTCTTCGCTCCCCCTTTTACCACGGCTTTTAGGCTTCGGAATTCGATTTTGACGCATGATCTTGTTAGCTGGCGCAATTCTCCAGTATTTAGTCTCGATCTCTCACCTGTTCCTTGAATTTTAGGTGATAAAAATAATTTCTTGTGTTATTTTCTGTAAGCAGAGATGATCTAGGGTTAGCTTGAGACCAAATGCCACGGCTTTGGTATTTGTGTTAATTATATAGTCGTAAGCGATTTCCTTGTTTAAGCAAAGATTGTAACCAATATATTGGGTTTGGGTCTTTTTGCTGCGTTAGTGGTAGATGCCAACAGCATGGTCATTATGATTGAGAGGAGGCTACTTTCATGAAAAGTTGTAGTTCATTGCCTTCTTCATATTCAACATAAATATAACTAAAGATATAGATACAGCTCCAAACTAAATCTTCAGGTTATTCAGTTATAAAATGTTCATATAATTGTGAGGTGGTTCTTCCTTTTTTTGATTGCTAAGAAGTTTTAAATTTTTTTTTTCAAATGATGGCAATGATGATGATGATGGTATTACTCAAACCTATCTTGCAAATATTGAGTTTGATGTAAAACTTATCCGTCCTTTCCCCTTTCTTCATGCTGCTTCATGGTTAATTTATTTGATGTTTTAGATGCTTACTTTAGGTTATTTTTCAGGTTTGAGGGGATTCCTGTGTTTTTGATTGTTCAGTCATGGAAATGGGGGGTAAGGGAGGTGAAATAATTTTAAAAGATGGTGCTAATTTTATAGATGAAAGACATGATGAGGATGGAGCTAATGATAGAGCTATGGGAGAAAATGAAGAATCTCAGGTAGGTAAAAATTGGTATGCATGAGTTTATCTCTCTTGGATGCCAATTGATCTACAATTTACTAAATAAGTTCCTTATGTTTCATTCAACTTAGATTGAACCTTTTTGAACTTCTCAGAGTATCACAGCTGACACTGTCGATGAAGGGAAAATCGATCAGACTAAAGAACTGGTTATTCATGATGAAGATGATAGTGTGGGAAAAATGGACAAGGCTGAACTTGATGTTCAGGGAGTGATCGGAGGAGATGATGGAATCCCTCGGGTGGGGATGGTGTTCAACTCTTATGGAGAAGCTGTTACATTCTATAAACGATATGCAATGCGTGTTGGATTTGGTGTTACTATAAAAAAGTCATCATTTACAACATATGGACTTTGTCGAAGGCTTGTACTTGTGTGCAGTAAGGAGGGAAAGGCACAGACAAAAGCATGCTACCATCAATCGAGGCCATCAATGAAGACAAACTGTGAAGCTGCATTTATCGCTAAGTTATGGGGTGACGGGTTGTTGCATGTAGTGGAAGCTAAACTTGAACACAATCATGAACTTAATCCATCAGAAGCCCACCTCTACAGATGCTATAAGAATATGTCCAGTGGTGCTACCAAAGATCTTGCTGTGCGAGCTGCTGGACGTGAGCACTTACCATATGTTGGTATGGAATTCTTAAACTCTATTGAAGAGGGACAGTTGAAGCTCTCTGAAGGTGACAAGGAAGCTCTACATGAATTTTTTTCACAGATGCAGACCAAGAACCCAAGCTTCTTTTACTTGCTGGATTTAGATATGGAAGGCCATCTAAGGAATGTGTTCTGGGCTGATTCTAGGTCGAGATCAGCATATCAGTATTATGGTGATGTTGTTTACTTTGATTCAACTTATTTAAGAAATAAGTACAACATTCCCCTTGTCTTATTTGTTGGATCAAACAGTCACGGTCAGTTGGTGTTGTTAGGTTGTGGTTTGCTTGCAGATGAAACTCCTGGAAACTACTTGTGGTTATTTAAGGCATGGTTGACATGTATGTTAGAGCGCGCTCCAAATGTAATAATCACTGATCAGTCCAAGGAAATTCAAGATGTTGTTGCTAAAGTTTTACCAGAAGCGCGTCATCGGATGTGCTTGTCAGATATAACTGGAAGTATTCCAGAGAAATTGAGGGATCATACAGAGTGGAAGACAATTCATAAAGCCATGAATGAAGTAATATATGGTTCTTTAAAAGTTGATGAATTTGAAGAAGGCTGGAGGAATCTGACTAAAACATATGGGCTTGAAGGTAACGAATGGCTAAATTTGTTATATGAAAATCGGAAAATTTGGGCCCCTGTTTATCTGAAGGACATGTTTTGGGCAGGGTTGTCCACTGCACTACAGGAAGACAGTGTAAGACCCTTTTTTGAAGAGCTCATATATCCAGAAACTTCTTTACAGAACTTTTTAGAAAATTACGAAATGGTTTTACGAACTAAGTATGAGTTAGAGGCGAAAGCAGATTTTGACTCATTCCACAATAGCCGGCTTACCGTATCCGAATCTCATATGGAGCAGCAGCTTTCCAAGATTTATACGCTTAGCATGTTTGAAAAGTTTCAGCATGAGCTAAAGGCAACTATCTATTGTCAGGTTTCACTACTAAAGGTAGATGGATCAATCTCTACATTTGAGGTGAGGGAGTGCACTTATACAGGAGGTGATGAAAGAAACCATGACAAGTATTATGAGGTATTGTATCATGTCGGTGAATTTGAGGTTCAATGTATTTGTGGTTTCTTCCAATTTACAGGAATATTATGCAGACATGCATTATCAGTTTTCAGTTTGCAACAAGTCTATGAAGTTCCATCGCAGTACATCCTCAATCGTTGGAGAAAGGATTTCAAACTGTTGTATGCTTTGGAATGTTCCTCGAAAGATATTTATGGCAATAAACATATTGAGCAATATGATTCTCTCTCCAAGCATTGCCTTCGACTTGTTGAAGTTGGCATGGTGTCTGATGAGAAGTACCAGCTTACGTTGAAGTTAGTTAGAGAAGTAGAAAGATCTCTGCTAGATGAGAACATATTTCAAGATTTGCATAGTAGGCTTGTGTCATCTGTAACTAGGTTGACTGGAAGTGATGAGAATCATGCAGCATCGCAGGTGGGTATTGTAGATGGTGATAAGACCCCCAGTTCTGTTCCAGCTAAGCGAAGGGGGCGCCCTCCCAAAAAAAGAAAAGAGCCTGAAATAGAACCACTAAACGGGTCAAATGGCAAAACGGTACTCAACTACTGTAGTGTTTTCTTGTATTTTGTTTATTGTCTATTTTTTAATCCAATTTTTACTCGTAATAGGACTCCTTAAGGGCATCAGCTGATGGAAATCAGAGCAATATGTTTCAATCTTCATCGACTGCTTCACATTTTGGCACTCATGATAGGACGCATGGAGTGATTGATATAATGGTGGTTAATGGTTTTGACAAATTATGCATAAGATTACCTTTAAGATTTTGTTTTAGTTTTCCTTTCTGTTAATTTGCTGTTTATCGGATGTCCATTCTCATTTTATCATGGTAATTTTTATTCAGGAAGAAGTTAACCAAAATGACTTAGCGTTTAGCAGCCATTATGGACTACAAAGTAACCACCAGCATCATCTTGGCAACCCGATGCAGTCTGGCACTACATTGCAGGTCCATAATGTGGCTGTTTGAATTTGTACATGCATTACTTACTTTGGTTCGCCATATGAAAATTTGTTAATTTTTTCTCTTTTGACATTTAGCATTATTACCTGTGTTAATTGTTGTGCTCACAAGGTGATTTGCATTCCGATGACCTTTAAACAACAATGTTCATGTATACAGAGCCATTTTGGACAACAAGCTCTTGGAAGTCAATCAAGAATGCAATGGATTTGTCAACAAATGCTACAGGTTTTTTCTAAAATGAAAATTTTATTATTATGTATGTGTGCTGAGTGTCGTCTTGATTTCTGATATCATTGATCACAACACGGATGATGCTTTATTTATAAATTAACACAGGAAGATCAGACACCATTTGGCCGGAGGACAGGGTAGGAACACTACCACTTATCTCGATTTAACCTCAGGTATGTTGATGGTCCACACTGTCATTCCTATTCAATTTGGCCAGCACACGAAGTAGCGCATTTACTTGTTCCTTTTTATTTAGTGTGTTCAAGCAACTTTCCTTGATCTTGTGGCAGTATATATGCTAGGAGCTTGTGTCAGGTTATCTATATTGGTATGGTAAGCAAAATATTATAGTATTTTTTTTTTGTTTGGTCAAAATTCATTGGGTTGATTACCTTAATGGAGTAATATTTGCATGTCATTCTAGGTTTGGTTTCTTGCACTGGGAGAATTCAAGTGCCAATGGGGCATGTAGGTGGTCATACATGGCAATGAAGCCTATGAGTAACTGGGAATGGTCAGGATTTTGACATTGGTTTCGACTAGATTTTGTGCCAGCCAAGCTCCCTATGCTATAGAAGATGACGGGGTTGTGGTTCAAAAATCAGATTGTCTATGACCTAACTGTGGATTTTTTATATCCAATTGTAATGAAAAATGAGAAGTGGGTTGTTGGAATTCCTGGAAGCATGCTGTTTGGAGCTTTTGCCCTAATTGTTGGTATCATACAATTCAATCAGATAAGATTTTGTACTCTTAATGGATTTCTTATTGATTGATTTGCATGTACAGTACTCATACACATCTTTCATTCTTCTTTATGTCTTCCATATGCATCCTATGATACTGCTGAATGATGCCTATATACCTACATCAGGCAGGAGGTAATCCAAATGTTTTGTGATGGTCCATTCACTGTTCTCACATTGAATGGGTTCAACTAAAATTTGTTTGTACTTGCTATTTGAGTGATTTGATTTGGATCAACATATGTACTCTCTCTCTCTCTCTCTCGACTATGAAACCCCTGCATTTTATCTTATTTTTGGTTAACAGGAAAATTTAATTATTTGCTGAAACGAGTGCAAAAATAACCCGCTACATTATATTGTAGTAGAGAAGAAAGCTACTCCGTTGCGCATCACCAAAGTATCACAAATGAAGCTGCTTCGTCAGTAATTATAATCACACTTTGAGTGTTCGACGTAATGCCTCCGACAAAGGATCCCTGACAGAAACCTGCACACAGAGAGGAGGCAATCACCAGCATGATTTCTCAAAAGTAAAACCGACGACTCCCTCACCCATTTGACTCCAAGCCCATGTTCTTCGCTGCGGATACATCTGATGACCACTGGCACACATGCATTGCAACGCAGCCCTCATGCACCGCACCTCCCCACAGACCTTGTCCCTTGCGCTTGGCACCGCAGCAGTAAAACCTCACAAACATCTGGTGGGCAATTTTGCAACATCCTTGAGAACTGTACACTATCCCACATGGCGGTCTCCCCAAGAAATCAGATTCCTCTTGTGTATCCTCATGCTCCCATCTCGGTGACTAGCACTGCCTTCTCCTTGTCGAATGCTTCAAACTTTTCACAGAAGCTTTACAGCAATGGTCTTCTGGTGTAAGAAAGCTTTACTGTCACCCATCAACCATGCTGGCCACCTCCTCTGTTTCTTTCTGAGCTCTGCAAGTCTGATGACAGCACGCAGTGACGCTCCATGTTTCTGCACCGATCTGTCTCCCATGATCAGAGGCTGCTGCAGCTGCTTCCTATCAGCATGTGACACATTATTATTCGTCACAGCAATCACAGGGCATAAGAAAAGAAGCTGCAAGCGCCACATGCTCCATAAATAATTGCTTCCGCCTCTTATTTATTGTGGGAGTCTGACTCTTCATATTTATTGGCTTTATCTGAAACGAGGGCGAATGAGTCATTTTACCTCTATCAAGACCTTTTGCTGAGTCGGGATCGCCTGTCACCCCTCAGACACCTATCTATCTGTTTAAACGCGCGGTAAGATACAAGTGGCAGAACCTTGGGGTCAGTAGTGGTTCCCGGTCGGTACGAAGGCTCACTGGGTTCCTGAACCAGTGTTCCCGGTCGGCCCCCACCCGGGGGTCGGGATCGCCTGTCTGCAATCGGGCAACCTCATGGCTCTTTGGTGGCCGTGGAGTAAAGGTCATTGCTGAAAAAAATGTGGGCTCGTTTCTCTAAAGCTATAATTGACCACCACGTTGCTGATAACTACAACAGCTGACTGGCAATCGACAGGTGATCCCTGACCAGGTGGCGACGAAGCCTAACGTCATCTTGGCGTGGCATGCACACATGTCACTTCAGTACGCACCAGAAATCTTATGCGGAACGAGACGCCACGCTTTCGCCTTCCGCGATGTCCTACGTGCCGGTGAATGGCCGCAACCCCGACTCCGCCGCGTAACGGACGCTGGCGGTACGTCATATTCCCTTTGTCGCTCGGAAGATTTTAATCCTCAAATGACCAAATTGCCCTCTCTCTCACTCACCGACCCTCCTTTTGTCTTCTTCCTCCCTATTTAACGCCCCAGCATCTGGCGCCCGTGCTGGCGACTACAACCATCACCGCAACCCCTCCTCTCTCTCTCTCTCTCAATGGCCTGTAGGAGGAGCGAGGTGAATGGCTGTGATGGGGTTACCGAAGAGGTCACTCGGAGGGATTTCCCTAAAGATTTCGTTTTCGGAGCCGCGACCTCCGCTTACCAGGTAAATTACATTGATCAAAGGAAAATCCAGGATCCAGGGGTAGAACGGGCATTCTCGCCTAATTATTCTCCACGTTATCCCTGTTTTTCTTAGCTCCTTTTGGTTCGTACCTATCGCGGGTTCACATCCAACCGAAAAGGTTTTTGATTCTTCATTTCTTTTCTGATTGATCGGAATGGGTCGATGATTGGTTATTCTTTTTGCTTTTGGCGTGCCGCTCAAGTTTCTGTTTTCCTCCGTTTGGTTTTGTTTGTTCTCGTGGCATCTCGCATTCTAATTTTCGACGGTATTTTTCTTGATGAAGCTTTCTTTCGGATGAGCATTTGATGGAAAGTTAGTTAAAGATTGGTTTTTGAAGTTATAAACTAGCATAATGTAGTCTATTTCCGAAAGTAAAAGCGCACTTACTGTCACGGCCAAGCCCTACATGCATTGCATTTATGTTCTCTCACGTGATATGTTTCAGTGTATTTTATGACGTGTATTCTTGAACATTTTGATTTCATTATTGCGTGAAATACTTAGGTAATGTGTGTAAATGTTTTCATGCTCATTTGTTTATCCCTTTAGAAGCCCATCTGCCATTAGATTGTTAGTTGGCCTGGACGAAACCTGTTTCATCTGTCACGATGTGAGGAATGAAAGCAAAACGACATCTTAGTGCCCGGAAATGTTGAGGAAGACGTTATATTAGGTGGTTGATAGCTGTCTGAGAGTGTTTTTACCAGTCTTTCATTTGTTCAGCGTTTGTTTTTGGTTGTAGCAAAGATTCACAAAAAATGGTTCTCTCTTAGAGAACTTATTTTCTTTGGTTTTAATTGCTGGGAAACAAAAAAAATGGAAATTATTTTACAGATTTATGTGGAAAAATTAGCTGTTGTTCTCTGGATTTGTTTTGGAAAAGAAAAGAAGGCATGAGAAAAGAAAACTTCCCCAAATGAGTCCTCATTATTTGCTAACTTTCCAGAAAAAAAGATTAAATCTAGCTTTCCAGCATTCTGAAAACGAGAAGGAACTTTATTCTATAATACAAACAAATTGTATTTTGTTCCCATGAAATTAATTTTTTTCACAGGACGTCCTTCTCCATCATTTTTTTTTTTTCTTGCAACCAAATGGACCCTGAAGGAATAAGAATGAGGCAAGATCAAGAAACAGGACATAGTTACCATATAATATATGGAAGGAGGTTTTGGGATGATATATGTGAGTTAGGATCTACGACAAAGAAAAGAGGAGGATCATTTTGATTGGGATGAGAAAACTTGTAGGATATATTTGTGAAATATCCTGTGTGGTTATAATACTTCTTATGTTTTAGAGTTTTAGATTTATTTGAATTTCTAAGTTTTTATTTTTATGTTATTTTTCTGACTGATCTTAATTCACTGTTTTAATGGAGATAGTCCTACCTGTCTTTTTCTTAAATTGTAGGGTTGTACTCGATCCAAATGCTGTAAACCTTACATTCTATTGCATTCTATCATTTGATTTTGAACATGAGTCATGAAAGGCTTGATAATTTTGAGCACATCCTGGATCATCTCTCTCTTTTTCTATTTATGTATATATGTATAAATAATAAATACATGCATAAATATAAACGTGTATGTGCACATGTATGTATATATCCATGCTGAATGAATAATATTTAAAGCTAAAAGCTCTGAGCATTGACTGGGACAACATTGGACGAAAAATGATATTCTCACAAGAACAGATTTTAATGTCATCATATACCTGATAGTTTGAAGGTTTCTTTTTCTGTAGAGCATACTTTTGTGATACACTTTTTGTCCGATTGACTTAAGGTTTTCAAGTTGAAATGGTTCCCGACAATGAAACTTAAAAAAATGGCTTCAATGTTAGAATATGCCTTTTCTAACATCTCATGACTTCTCCTATATGCTTTACTAACAAAGACCATGAATATTCCTATCAGATTATCATTTTCTGCTACCAACATCCCCATGTCCTTAGTTTGATATAATGAAAGTAAGTCTCAAAGGTAACTTTTGATCCACCATGACTTTAAGTTGAGATGAAGGACTTAAGAGGAGGAACCACTGAGGACAGGGTAGAGAGGATGCAATATCTGATTGTTGCAAATAAGCAGTTTGGCAGATCAGGTTGGAAATATAGGTGCAGAGTCTATGAGAAACCTCTTCTTGTATAGCACACTGATAAATTGAAGTGGTTCTCTCCAGGAAATTTTGATGTCTTGTTGTCTGATTGATATCTTTTGGTATTAATAATGTCCTGTAAGCCACTGCGAACCACCTAGGCTGCAATTAGGTTCTGGTGAGCTTCGACTCCCATCACGTAGGGTCTAATGCCCTAAGCTACTAATGTATGTGGACCAACTGCCCAGAATTAAAAATTGTGTACCATAAATTTCACTTGTAACATCTTCCTTGAAGGTTGCAAATCATTTTCATAACCACTTGTTATTTATGGTATCAGGTTTTTAAATACTTTTATATTACAAATATGTTTAGGGATCTACATTCTGTCAGTTAGAAATAATCAACGATTATAACATGTCTTTAGTGTGAAATTCCCAGTGATATTCTAGTACCCAGCATTTGCATTTCATCTATAAAAATGTTCATGTCTTTTACATCTTATCAGTTACAAAAAAAAGTCCCTTTTTGTCTTTTTCCATAAATTAATTTGTGATTTTTGCATCCGGAGATTATACTGTTAATCTTTTAGTCGAGTTAGATTCCCATTTTAATTTGTTGTATGTACTATTTTAATTTTATCAGCAGTCATTTTTCTCAATAATGAATTGGTAAATTTTATAAAATCCTGATGGAGAAAAAACTTTCATTTCTATAGGTTGAAGGCGCAAGAAGAGAGGGTGGAAAAGGTGATAGCATTTGGGATGTTTTCTCAGAGCAAAAAGGTTTGGGCTTTTCATGCATATCATCATCACTTCTTTCACCTTTTTTTGTTTATATGCATTTAATGTTTATATCATCAGATAATATAAAGGACAGAAGTAATGGAGATATTGCAGTGGATCAATATCATCGCTACAAGGTTAAATGTTTTCTCATCTTGACTACTTATGGAAGCTTATTATTTGATTTCCTGTGATGCTTTAGGATTGCATAACTGTTATGTTGAACCAACTTGTCTAGGATTGATTCACATATCACTTATTCTTGATGTAATTTTCATGTTGAACCTTGTATTGGATGGTTATCGTACTTCAATATCTGAATTCAAATATGCGGGAGGTTTTTTGTTTTCTTCGAGCTTGTGAGGATGAGTCCTTCTATGTCTTGGCCACTCAGTCCAATGACTACTTTTGTGTCTTAACCACACAGTGCAATGAATCCTGTGTCTTGGCTACTCTGTCTAATGAATCCTTCTGTCTTGCACACTTATTCGTTTGTAGTATTTTCTTTCTAATTAAATTTCAGCCCTTAATATGATTTTTTTCCTACTGCTATTCTATCATGTAAATCTTGTTTTCCTTTAGTTTAATGCATAATGTACCTGTTAATTACCTCTATTAATCTTCTCATTTAAAGCATCTGTAAATTTGAAATCATCCTTTTCTTAGCAGGATTAACACTGTTTTTCATGGGATGGTATAGCTCGTATGACAAATGACATACAGCAAGAATATAAATATAAAAGGGAAGAAAAGTTTTTATGTAATTCAGTAATATGTGTATATTCACAAAGCCCTCATGAAAAGTTCCAGATTTTTACAAATTTCACAGTTGCATAAATGGAACATTAGATACCACCATGAATAACTACACAGACAAGAAAAACCTTGGGAACAAGAATCATTTATAGACATTCTGTTTTATAATTCGAGATTCACTATGCATAATTACATTGTAACTATCAGCATTTTTCTGTTGCCCAGGAAGATGTGGAGCTTATGGCCAAACTAGGTTTTGGTGCTTACCGATTTTCTATATCTTGGACTCGTATATTTCCCGGTATGCTTTGTTACCCATTTTCATTAATTTAAGCTTGAAAATTTAGTTTTCATACTTGTTTGTTCTGGTACTTTATCAGTAGAACTGTCAATTACAAAAGTCACATTCTATAAGGGGGCTAGACACGAATACTTGGGTTGCTGGACGTGGAAGACCTTATTCATTAGATCGTAGAAGCTGATGGAAGGTTTTCTTTTCTCTACACCATACAAATATAGACATGAATACAATAAATGAAATCAATTTGTGGTTGTATATGACGTCTAGTTATAGTAGGATGCAAGTTCTTGCTAGGGATAACCAGTTTATATTTGGAAGAAGAGATGAGAAATCTTAGAAAGCTCAAGTATTGATGGTTTATTTTAACTTGAGGGATAACACTATCTTAACCTTATTGAACCTTTTTTGAAGCCACTTTTGGTGGCTTTTTCCTTTCATTTTCCTTGTACTTTGGTGCAATAATGACTATTAATCTAGGTCCTTTTTTGCCCTGTGTTATCTTAATGGTCTATGGCAATGTATAGACTGTTTTCCCATTCAAACATATTGGCTGTCCTTAGAAGGTGATACACCACCTTTATATTTTATATATATATATATATATATATATATATAATCCAGATGTGCATTGAATTGCTCTTTACAAATTTAGATATGTGGTGATGTATCAAGCATACAATCCGCTTCCCTCCACCCTGAGCGATACCCCTTGGGGTCTGTATTTAAAAATTATAAGTCCACTAGTGCAGACAAGCCTCTCAAGAAATGTTCTACCACTTTGTGAATAATAAATAATAATGTTTCATGAGCAACCCAAATGGTGCAATGCAATACAAAAATTACAGGATGCTGATTTAACCAAGGATAAGGATTTTGTGGTGCAGACTTATGCACCTATTGGCTGACAACTGGCTTGAAGTGTGCCATTGTGTTGGATAACAATGTGTGCCATCACAAAGGAAGAGAGAGAGAGAGAGAGAGAGAGAGAGAGAGAGAGTAACACCATAAGTAAATTTTAACAAGAATATCTATTGCATCACTAAAATTATATTATATTTTTTTAATTCAAGTCTATTATTGTAAACCTATTGAATCCTTTTGATTAAAATGATCATGTCAATGTGTCAGAGTTGCCTCTTCTTTTATTACCTTAGTAGAGTATTAATTATTGGAAAGATTTTTGGAGCCAATAGGTTGGCAATATTTACAAGGTGAGAAAAAAAAATCAGAAAATGAGTTTAAAAGGGTATGATAAGAATCACAAAATAAAAAAATTTAAGATAATTAGAAAATTGGAGAAAAGATATATATTCAATATATAATCAGATACATTAACTTTTAGAAGGTAAGCTTAGATGTCCATTTCGTTGGAATTAGTGCTTAGGACCAAGGATTTTAATTTTGAATGATACGGGCGGTGCATACCGGTTTGCCAACAGACTGGTACGTGGATCGCCTGCTATCAGGCGGTATCAGCCTGGCTGTAGCCTACCTGCGACAAAGGAAGAAGAAGCGTTGAGGGAGAAGAGGGAGAATCGGGAGAACCTCGATGCTTTCTGATCCGGCACCACCCTCCCCGACGATCTCGATCCAAGAGGTAATGGAGAGGCAGTGGCTTAGCTTCTTCTTTGTCGCGTTCTTCGCCAAAGGCCGGAGACGCCTACAGCCTTCGTCGCGTTCTTCGCTGACGACCGTAGACGCTTGCGGCCTTTGCCGCATTCTTCATCGAAAGCCGGAGATGTCTGCGGCCTTCGATGTCTTCGCTGAATGCCGCAGATGAGGAGAAGACCATGTTCTTCTCTACTTCTAACGCGACAAGGAGAAGAAAAGGTGGTGATGTTGCCGAGGCAACGTATGTCTCTTTTTTTTAAAAATATTATTTTTCTACTTTTATATATATATATATATATATATATATATATATATATATATATATATATATATATATATATATATATATATATATATATATATATACACACACACACACACACGTACCGAGCGATATACCCTAGCATACGCTCGGTACACTCGTATCGTACTGTGCCGAGCAAAGCTTGAAACGTTGGTATGATATGAAATTACGAACCTTGCTTAGTATAATTGATGGGTATGATTGTTGTACTATCAATTTAGCAATAGTCCTTCGTGAGACAAAATGTCTAAATAATTTCATAATGGCAACATAGGTAGAACTTGGTAGGACATTTTTCCAATGACTTAGAAAAGTAGAAGGCAAGTGATGTAGCACAAGTTTGTGACAAGTAGAGAAATTGTATTCTTTTTTATTTGAAAATAGAAGGAGGAAAGACGGACGAAGGGAAAGATAATAATAAAAAAATATAATGTATTATTGAAGGCTTTATACCTCCATACATCTCACATGTGGGCAATAAAATCCAATGATAAAACAAAATATGACCACATAGATTCACATATGATTTGAAAAAGAACTCGTTTTTCATTTATTGATTTATCTTCCAGATATAATGTGTAAAATAATCTTTCTTTTTTTATGATAATTTGTTTTCTCAAATAATGAAAATTTCTTATATAGATAAAATCTTCAATCAAGATCTTTTAATTTTCAATGAAAAATCAAATTTGTTGGAGATGTTGCCATGTGACGACTTATAACATTAGTATAGTAGGCTCTAAACTAACACAATGAAATTTAAATTAGAAATATATTAAAATGATAATGCATTACAAAGACTTCAAATGAAATAATGGCAAATTTTGTTCCTTCGCTTTTAACCCTTTGCTTCAGTACAAGATTACAAAAGTAAAGGAACTTATATAACATTCAAGTCGAGCTATATGTTATCTCTTTCGGCACATTTTTTCATGGCGACTCTTTGCTTTTCAATAGGTTTCATCAAATGATGCTCATTCATGGATGAGTGATTTGACTTGATTTTTTCATGTTGGCAGATGGATTAGGAACTAAGATCAATGAAGATGGGATTGCTTATTATAACAATCTGATCAATTACCTACTTGAAAAAGGTTGTTGATAATCCATTTGTGCCTTCAAATAATCATCAAGAGCCACATTTATATGTTCTCAAATGCAGGTATACAGCCTTATGTTACACTATATCATTGGGATCTTCCATATTTTCTTCATGAATCAATGGGGGGATGGCTGTCGGAGAAGATTGTGTAAGTTGTCTATGTTTAGAATTTCTAAGAGATTATGTGACAGATGTTTCTCAGCATCAAGTTCCTTTTTCTACTAAACAAGTTATTCCATAGAACTGTCAAAAAAGTAATTGATCATAGGCATAGAAATATATCCAAATTTCTCGAGCTTCTAGCAAGCTTATTCTATGAAATGGAAAGAAAAGTACTAATGTAACAGATGTTTTATCTTTTATGTACCTTCTGAAGTGTAAATTATCATGTTTGAGCTCTCTATCTGTATTCCAGATAACTAGTTCATGTTGATTTGCATAGTTTATTATATTTAATCTTTCAGAATTTCTAGTACGTAGAGCCTTGAAACAGAAAAGTTATCAGAAAAAGTAACCTTCATGTCCTAGGATCATTGTCTAACCTGCTCTACCAGCTAATTAATGGTACTAAGGGCATTTGTTAAGTTGGACTTGGCCTGGAATACTTCAATTTAACATGAGGTTGCTTTGGAGGTAGGCTGAGCTAGTATGAGAGTTCTGCATGTCAAGTGAAACTCAATGAGCATGTATTGATCCCTTTGTGCTGTCTAAATACAGTTGTTACATTATAAATTGAAAAGCATATGCCTTAAATGGCATTCAAGTGGAAGGTGAGGCGAGCTATTATTATTTGCTTGCTTTTCTTGTTGTGTGCACTTTCCATTTACTACTTGTAACGTATTGCTATCTAGAAAATATTTGATCTATTTACTCTTGTTGAAGAAAGTAAAAGTGGCTCATTTTTTTAGCTCACAAAAGGGCTATTTTTGTTGGCTTCAAGGTTTACCCTATCGGTCCAAACCGGTGTACCAGCTAGCTAAATATAGGTTAAATTACGATGAATTCATAATTAAATACACTAATCACAGCATTAGAAATACTAATTACTCATTAATTAGCCTTTTTAACCACAGTAGACATGTCAAATAATAATAATTATTAAATACATAAAATTGACCCAATAATACATAAAATAATGATGAATTTATCATTAAATACACTGATTACAGTATTAAAAAACTTAATTAAACCCTAATTAGCCCTATTTTACTACTATAAATATGTCAAACATCCTAAGAGACATTAAATACATAAATTAGATCCAATATATATCAAATTATGATGAAACATCATTAAATACACTAATCACAGTATTAACATAGTTAATGACTCCCTAATTATTCTTCTTTCACTATTATAAACATCTCAAACACTCTAATAGACATTAAAGACATTTAATTGATCCAATATGGGTCAAATTTGATTAAATCAACATTAAATACACGAATCACAGCATTAACATAGTTAATTAATTCTTAATTAGTCTTCTTTCTAAACATGTCAAATCCCCTAATAGGTATTAAAGACATTGAATTGGCACAATATGGATCAAATTTGGATTAAATCATTATTAAAACCACTAATCATAACATTAAAAACTTAATTAAAACCTAATTAAACCTATTATACTATAACAAACATGTAAATCACATTAATATGCGTGAAATACAAAGATTTGACCCATTAAGTGTATAATTTAAAAAAAAATCAGCATTAAACATACTAATCACAACATTAAATGCCTTAATTACTCCTTTATTATCATTCTTCTATCCAAGGTATGTAGTTTCGAATAATACCGCTCGTACCGGGCGGTACGTACCGGTCCATTAGCTGACCGGTACACGGACCGCTCGTTACCGGACGATATATATATATATATATACCGAGTGGTATACCGTTCAGTATATTGTAACGTACCGTACCGAGCGAATGTTGAAATGTCGGTACGATACAATATTTCAAACCTTGATTCTATCATCATAAAAACCTCAAAGAACATACTAGATTATTCATCTCATAAATTATCAAAAATCGAGAAAAAATACATACCTTTGATTAGAAAGTTTTTTCTCTAACTTAGGTGTTAATCCTCCCTAATTAGCTTTCTAAGCTTGATCTAAGTAATAAATTAACAGTTTTGTGAAGCTCTAAAAGAGTGTAAATGTGAGAATGAGAGAAAGAAGTGAGTGAGAAAGAGATTAAGAGAGTAGGGGAGTTTAAGAGAGTGAAAGGAGGTAAAAGAGGAGGAAAAGGTTTAAAAATCCTTTCAAATGGATCTGACTATTGGAACTAATCATATATGAGCCGTCCATCGGTACTGGTCAAAATCCAATCGGTACCGACCGATACAGGTCGGTAACGATCGGATTTTGATTGTTCTAATCGGGATAGACCCTGTATTGGGTGATATGGGGTCATTTAGCATATATCACCTGATATAGGTTGGTCCATGTGTCGGTCCCTATCAGATCGATATATACCACCCATACTAGGTGGTATACCACGACGTGACAAACCTTAGTTGGCTTATTTATGTTCAAAGGAATGGCTATGTGAATAAGTTTATTGCATTTGACTGATAGATATAATCTCGATATCCTATGTTTTGCTTCTCTGCATTCTCTTTTCTGCTTTAATATTTTTACAGAGAAGCTAAAGCTAAATGTATCTCTTGTTTTTCATTCCCTACATTAATGCTTATCAATATTCTTTTCTCTTTTTCTGCCTAAATTTCTGTCAGAAAACTGAAGACGAGTTAACATATGCAAAAACTTGCTGACAAATAATCTTCTAATATCTACTTAATGCCATTTTATGTATAAACACCTAATATAATTATTGTGGAGAAAATATAGTAAATGACATTATGTCTACATGAAAATTCTGATAAATATTTGCTGCCACAGTATTGGAATTTTGAAATTAACTGTTAAATCAAATAGTGTTCTTTTTATGATTTCTAGTATTTACAAATTTAATCAGTTAATATGGATTGAATTTCACTGTGGAATTACAAAACATCAAGACCTCGGTAA